>NC_048307.1:9017512-9132265 GCF_013100865.1 Trachemys scripta elegans | reverse complement strand
TCAAAATCTCCTTCAGAGAAGGAGATTTTGATCAAGTGAACAACATTTCAGAAAAGAAACCATTACAGCCCCTTGCCCGGGTATTAAACGCATGCCAGGGTTATGCAGAAATCTGAAAGTTGAATATAGATCTAAAAGGTTAGGGGGAATTTGGATTCCCCATCCTTCTCTTCTCAGGCAGTACTTCCCTTGCAAGTCTGCATGAAAAAGAAATGGAAAAAATATTTCTTCCCTCATACTCGACCTTAGGAACCCTACTCCAGCATATTTATTTAGATTTCCCCTATAAATATCCATGAAAGATTTTGAAGGTTAGGAGTTTGATTTCCTTCTGTTGGGAATGGGGAAACAAATATTAAGAAGGGACTTAATATTTTCCCCAAACCATGTGAGCTATGCTTCACTTAGTTTTTGTACAGGTTGTTCATTTAGGAATCCATTGTTGTCCATTCACATTCTTTTTTACATTTCAAATAACAAGATTATTTCCCCAGGGGGTAATATCCTGTAATTTGAACACAATAATGGGAATAAATTAGTTACTTAGAACTAATAACGACAGCCTGACTCCAATATATATAGGAACTGTAACAGCTTTGGTTAGTTAAAATGTAATTGTGTCAACAGATGACATTTTCTTTCAAAGGAATCTGAATGACTTAATTAAATTTGTTGGGGGTGGGGAAATAAGAAAAAGAGAGAGAAGATTTGTGTAGATTGAGTTGTTATTTGCTTTATGGCTGGGGCAAGGACTAACAGAAAGAGAACTGGTAACACATTTCAGCACGGACTTCCCTCATCTCATTGTATTTTCACAAAGTTCCTGCCTTGCCAAACTAGACACAATGCAGAAAAAAATCTAACTAAACTAGAGCTGTTTGAAACTAGTTAGAATCAATTGCTAACTTATTTTTAAAGTGACTTGGAGCAGGATGCAAAAAATCCTTTTTGGACATATTCCGGTTTAGGCCCCTCAGGCAAGTCTGTAATTCCAATAATTATTCTGGTGGGAACAACAAAACACGGTAGACTCTTCCAAGGTGAATAGTCCTGGGGGGGAATGAAGAGGGGAGAGGTACCGATGAAAGTGTAGAGTATTATTAGACATTTTATTTTATGGACACTTCAGATTGTGAGCTTATCAGGATATGGTTCATATAATTTTTTGTTTCAAAAATGCATGGCCCTTTATGGCTGCTACCAGAAATAAATTAATTAATAAATCAGATTTGGGGCAGTGGGCGAAACGTTTGCTCGGCCCACTCACTCCACAGCGCCCAGAGTGCAGCAAGCTAGTGGTGGCTGGTGACAGAAACAGGGCATACAGCCGTCGCCGTGCTGACCCCATAAGCAGGAGGAGAAACTAGGGTTGCCAACCCTCCAGGAGTGCCCTGGAGTCTCCAGGAATTGAAGAGTCATCTTGCATTAAAGATTATGGCGTGTGATGAAACCTTTAGGAATAGATCCAACCAAAATTGGCAACCCTAGGAGAAACCTCAGCCCAAGATGGTCCAGTTGTTTTCCCACCCAACCTAACCTGGATCCAACACTTGCAGGGCTCTGCTAGGTGCTGTACAAAACACAGAACAGACAAACAAAAACCAGGTGCTGCCCCCAAATGCGCTTGCACTCAAAGGGTATGTCGTCACTGCAAACCCTAACCCCCTCCCTGCTGCACACAAAACCTGCTCATCAGAGCTGGGTGCTGCTTTCAATCCAGGCTGGTAACTCACCCACTTTGCAGTGAGGATGCAGAATAAATCACACAGGCATGGATAGTCCTCCAATGCCTTCCCACAATTCCCTCTCTCCCCAGAAGGACAGACAAGTTCTTCCACAATTCCCAGGGAAAGATGCAGACTGGCTCAGCTTACTGCAACGCAAAGAACCATGGGATGTGCCCCCAGAAGTCTTAGCAATGCCCACAGCTGGGAGTGTGGCACAAGTGAGGATTGCTCACACAGGCTAAGGCGGCTAACCTTGATGCCGATCACCTGAGTTAACTCCACAGTGAAGACATCGCCCAGGAGTTTACAACAAAGCTGATTAAATGCCTTCCTGGGCCAGGTAATTGTTTAGTTAGACAAGAGCAATGTTAGTTATTATATCTTCTTTAGCTCCTTCCATGCCTGGTCCTGACGTTTATTTGGTACTGTTCATCCTTGTCTAATGTTAATACATTAAAAAAAAACAACCTTTATTCAGCACCTCCTCACTGTCACCCCCCAGCAAATTCACCCCTGCTTCAGTTTGCAGCGAGCCTACAATAACCTTTCACTCTGTTTCAGTTTAAGAGATTTTAAAAGATAATGATGGGTTGTTCTTCCTACTGTCCTCAGAGGCCTACAATCTCTTCTTGTATTTTTTGCTTAGGCACTTGTTTTTGTTATATGCCCTAGAGAATTCCTTGAACTTAGCCTTCATTTCTTCCTCTGTCTCCTCTCCATGCCAGTCCCCGGCTCTGTATGTGTAAAGACTTTCAAAGCATATTAGCAGCACTATCATGGAACCCACTTGAAGAGAATCCAGCGTCTCCACGGTGCCCCTTGCTTTTGCTATGACAATGGTTGGGTTTAATCTTTGTGTACAGCACACCTTTTTATTTGTTTCCCCAAAGATTCACACAGTAAAATATTTTCTTGGCGCCCTTTGTCCGTCCATCAAGAGACCAGACCACCATGTTGTAATTGCGACAGATCTCCAACCATTTAGTGGAATCCGCAGTAATTACAGTCCCAATCCTGCAGTTCCATGCAAATGGTCCAACTGAAGTCCCAATGGGATGATTCCCATGAGCAAGGGCGAACGGATCAGACCCTCTGCCCCTCACCGGCACTCTGAAACGGCTTTCCTAAGAACCCCGGCTGTTGGGTTAGTAGCATGTCCTGCTGCCCGCTGATTGCTAGATTTTAAAAAGTCTAAAAACATTTCTTTTAAAACACACTTTTCAGCCCTGGTACATTAAAAGCAAGTTTCCTGCTACAAAATATTTCTAGGATCAGCTTCTAGCTGGGTGACTGCAGGCAGTCTCAGCCTTCTCCAGAACTCATTTTCCCTTGTTTATCTTAAAAATATTTCTGTGCTGAGGTCCCACCCACTGCCAGGGAGCCTTTAGAAGCCAGCTTCAGCCTGACACACACGCTGTTGTTTATCTAGAGAGCTTTACAAATGGCTTATTAAGCCCAAAGTCCTGTTTACTTCTCTGAAGAGCCCTATAGGAAAAGATAGCAAAGCACCCAGCCCTTAGGCAGCTTCCATTGGCCTTAGCAGAGTCACTCTAGGCTTTACCCAGAGACTGTGTTTTCAAAGTATCTTGTGTTTTCACCCTCTGCGTCATCAGGCTATATGTATCAATATAATTAAGACCCCTCTAGAGACAGATCATAGAATCCATTAGCTGTTACTAAGTTTTCAAGTTACTTGGAGCTTTAAGCATGAAGACATTTATGGTACCAGCATCTGTTATCTATCTTCTTATGGCACCCATCACTAATGTCAGTGCCTCCGGGTTGCCAACTCTTGATCACGTGATTACACGCGACTCTCCGTCTTTCTTCAAAACAAGTTTCTAACCATCGTGGTTGCAGAGAAAAAGCTTGAAAATGTGACTTGAGTGTAACCTAAAGGTCAGACTGCAGAAAGCAAAGAAAGAGAACGACACTTTTTAAAAAAAGAGTCTCATGATTTTTTGCGGTCTAACTTGGGATTTTTGAATACTTAGGATAAGCAACAGAGCAGATATTAATAAAATTAGCCTAACACCCCCTGGGAGTAGGCAAGTTTTATTCCAGTTTCTACACAAGTGGAACTGAAGCACAAAGATTAAATTACTTGCCCAAAGTCACATATAAAGTTTGTGGCAGATCTGGGAATTGCACTCAGATCTCCCAAGTGAGAAAGGCTGCCTGCATCTATCTGCCTTTACATTTAAATACTATATGAGTGTCGTTTATTCAGCCTAGTGATTGTTGCTTTTTAAAAATACACACTATTAATTCAAGGAAGTCCGGTGGCCAGGCTAATACAGGAGATCAGACTATACACTCATAGTGGTCCCATCTGGCCTTGTAAACTATTGTTTTAGTAACAAACGTAGTACTTTAACATAGGGCCCTAAACAATGAATGAAAGCCATCCCACATAAGAGAAAATGAAATACTGGTAACAAGCCATAATCATCATATCTCAGGTGGGTTTGGTTGTGGATGTATAATTCATCTGAGCCATTTATTTTTTCTAGTGCACGTTTTTAAAAAGCTGGTGTTTTGTTTTGGGTTTTTTTTCAGGAAGATACTGCCTATCTGTGCATCACTGCTTTATTTTATTGTATTGTATTTTATTTATTTAAAGATTCTGGCCATCTGCCTATAAACAGCTGTGTGGATGTGGTATGGTCACAGACAACATGCACACAGCTTGGCTTGGCTTACATTTTGGATTTACAATAAGTGCACTGATTTGTTCCTAAATTATTAATATACAGAATGACCCACACACTCCCTTCCCCAGTATTCTCTCCAGTCTCGAAAACAAAGCACACTTGCAATGGTAATATACTGTACATGTTTGAAAGGGAGGTTAGATGTGGGGCCTCCAGCCCTTGATAAAGTCCCTTTAAGGTAATCTCCACACATCTGTGTATTACATTGCTTAGGAGATTGATGTTAATGGAAATGTGCAACTCTGTTATATAATATAAAGCATGTCTAAACTCAGTGATGGATGAGTATGTATAAGTAGAGCATTAGCATATCTGATGTTATTGCTTTACTATAATCCCAAGCAGACACACTGGATGGGGCCCAGAAGGCCACACAATGAGTAGGGTAGGGGGAGGAGAAAGGAGAGCGCCATGGGTGAGGAGCAAACTGGACTATCAATGTTGATTTTCAATAAGTCTTGGCGCACTGGGGAAGTTCCAGAAGAAAGCTAATGTTGTGCCAATTTTTAAAAAGGGTAAATGGGATGACTTGGGTAATTATAGTCCTGTCAGCCTGACATCGATTCCAGGTAAGATAATGGAGCATCTAATATGGGACTTGATTAATAAAGATCTAAAGGAGGGTAATGTAACTAATGCAAATCAACATGGGCTTATGGAAAATAGATCCTGTCAAACTTACTTGCTATTTTTTTTTGACGAGATTGCAAGTTTGGTTGATAACAGTCATAGTGCTGATGTAGTACACTTAGACTTCTGGAAGGCATTTGACTTGGTACCACATAACATTTTGATGAAAAAAGGACAATGAAATAAAATTACCATGGCACACATTAAATGGATTAAAACTGGCTAATTGATAGGTCTCACAATGTAACTGTAAACAGGGAAGCATTATCGACCGAGTCTGTTTCCAGTGGAGTCCTGCAGGGATCAGTTCTTGTCCCTACGCTATTTAACATTTGTATCAATGACCTGGAAGAAAACATAAAACCATCACAGCTAAAGTTTGCAGATGACACTGACATTGGGGGAGTGGTAAATAATGAAGAGGACAGGTCACTGATACAGAGCGATCTGGATTGCTTGGTAAACTGGGCTCAAGGAAACAATATTTGTTTTAATACGGCTAAATATACATAAGATAAGATAACGCAAGAATGGCCATACCAATGGTCCAGCTAGCCCAGTATCCTGTCTTCTGACAGTGGCCAGTGCCAGATGCTTCAGAGGGAATGAACAAAACAGGTTAATTTTGAGTGATCCATCCCATGTCCTCCAGTCCCAGCATCTGGCAGTCAGAGGTTTAGGAACGCCCAGAACATGGGGTTGCATCTCTGATCATCTTGGCTAATAGTTATTGATGGACCTATCCTCCATGCACTCTTCTCATTCTTTTTTGAACCCGGTTATACATTTGGTCTTCACAACATCCCCAGGCAATGAGTTCCACAGGTTGACTGTGCCCTGTGTGAAGAATTACTTCCTTATGTTTGTTTTAAACCTGCTGACCATTAATTTCATTGGGTGACCCCGGGTTATTTTGTTATGTGAAGGGGTACTGAACACCTCCCTATTCACTTTCTCCCACCATTCATGATTTTAGAGACACTCCCTCTCTCCCCCATTAGCCAGCTATTTTCTAAGATGAACTGTCCCAATCTTTTAATCTTACCTCATGTGGAAGCTGTTCCATACCCTTAATCATTTTTGTTGCCCTTCTCTGTATCTTTTCCAATTCTAATGTATCTTTTTTGAAAGGGAGTGACCAGAACTCACCCCAAGCTTATTCTTGATTCACTCTGGTGAAAGTGAAATCAGAATCAAGTTTGCTGTCTAGCAAGAGGCACCTCAGCATCACAATTACCAGTGGGGTCATATTGCCAGTGGCCAGTTCAACACCTGCAGTGGTGCCAAACACCAAGGCCTGCAAAGAGCAAGGGGTGCCAGATGTGGAGCTGCTCTGTAATCATTTAGGAACACTATGGTGACCTGGTTATTAGGACATTTACTGTATGAATATGTTGGTTTAGATTAATTGGGGCCGGAAGGAAGACTAGCAGGAAGGAATCAAAATGGCTTTAGAGAAGCCACTTCTCTGCAACCACTTGAGGGTTGTTAAGAGACAATGTCATTACGGGCCAAGCCTGGGAACCAGAAGCATAAAAGGACTGACGCAGTTTAAAAAAGGACCTTGCTTTCAAGACAACAGAACTCAGCCTGACACAGATACCTGCGGGGGAGGTCTGAAGTTAGGTCTGCCTAGCTTACCGGCAGGGGATGGTAAGACAGACGTGCGTAGACTTGTTTTAAAATCCTTTTTCCTTTAAGTGCTTAGTTCCTACTGTTCAAACAAGCACTGCTTTTGTTTAAGAAGGCTGTCCGATCACTTTATTCAGCACTGCTCATGCAGGTTCCTCAAAGGAAGAGCAGCTCACTCAGTTAGATGTGCTGGGTAAGAAGGTTGATACCCGGAATTCTACCTCATGGGGGCAAAGGCAGGATGTGTGAGACTGGAGAGGGGGCCCGCAGAGAGACCTGAGAGGGGACAGAGACCTCTAACCATGACACAAGTGTGTGTCTAAAAGCGCTCTCCTGCCCTCAGATGATAGAGCCCTTGTGCCTAGTCCTGTCTGGAGCTGAGCGGAGGCCGCTCAGAACTTTGTAGAACCGAGTTATCAGGGTAAGTGGTGCAAGCTTTCTATGTAGCATAAGAGCATCTGATACAGCCTTCTGAATTACAGACTTCTACAAGTGTTGCGCCTCATCCCACAGCCCTTACTCATGTGAGGAGTCACTTAACATACCGGGGCTAACATACCGCATAAGGGCAGCAGGATCAGTTCCTTAGGAGGATCTCCGTTTACAGACTAGGGAGTGAGGCAGTGTATTGCCCAGTCATATCCTGATTCACATTGCTACTCCAGGAATTGAACTCAGGGGCCTCAAATCCATAGCCTCTTCTCTAACCACTAGGCAGACTCCCATAACAGATCTCTTTCTGCAGCATCAGAGTCACACACTTTTAAACCTTGGGCAGTTAGGTTAGCTGCTCTGACGTGTTCGTTTAGGGTCAGCAGGACCAGGACTTGAAGTCGGAGGGAGCAGTTACACAAGCAGACTGCTCCCAGAATGATACATAGGCAGGGAGGAGAGGGTGTGTTTTGCATCACAGGAGATACTCTATGGCCCTGCTCCTGCTTCCAGTGATGCCCTTGTGCCACTCTGCTTTCTTTGATTTGCAAAGCGTGGAGCAGCCCCTGTTCCTTCGCCATTAAACTGCGGCTCAGATCAGCACAATGAATTTAAATAAGGGGGAGGGTGGGCCAGTTGCATGCCAAGAACGTAGGAGCCTTCTCCCTACCCTGCCATTTGTCTTTAAAAATAAGACGCTATGTTCACAGCTCTCTCATTAGTGAGCGGTGGATAAAAAGGGATGTTAGGGCCCAAGAATTATTTACTTGTGGTGCTTTAGGACCAGATTGTCTTGTGGCATTTACCAAGCAAAGGAACAAATCTGGGGTCTCAGCACCACCCCGGGTGACTGAAGCTTCCAGTTGAAAGCAGTGCAGCCCACAGGAGTCATGTGCAGCGTGTGCTTCGGATGTTTTTGTATTCGCCGCGAACGTCGGTAGCCAAAGACCTTACAGCACAAGTGCAGCAAGCCAGAGGAGTTACCACAATGGAACCTCATCACTGTCATGTTGGAAGGTTGCAACGGACTCCGAAGAACCGTGGGAACCGCCAAAGTTGGAAGAAAGAGTCACCAAAACTTTACTCTACAGGTTCCATCAGTGCCCTTCTATCCTGCCTCCCCACAGCCAGAGCTGCTCTCTGTGCTCATTTTGCTCTGTCCCAGGATGGTGTATCCCAGGGGTAGGCAACCTATGGCACGGGTGCCAAAGGTGGCACATGAGCCGATTTTCAGTGGCACTCACACTGCCCGGGTCCTGGCCACCGGTCCGGGGGGGCTCTGCATTTTAATTTAATTTTAAATGAAGCTTCTTAAACATTTAAAAACCCTTATTTACTTTACATACAACAATAGTTCAGTTCTATATTATAGACTTATAGAAAGAGACCTTCTAAAAACGTTAAAATGTATGACTGGCACGCGAAACCTTAAATTAGAGTGAATAAATGAAGACTCGGCACACCACTTCTGGAAGGTTGCCGACCTCTGTATCCTCTTGGAACTCTTCCATTGCTTCACTGGGGACAGAGGATTGGCTAGCCCAATCTGGGACATGGATTGGTCATTTTTTCAGAACCCGAGGCCTTATTGGTGGGCGCCAGAGGGAACCAGGAGATGATTGGCTGCAATCCTGTTGTGCAGGCTGCGAGCAAAGGGGACGGGATGATGCGCTCTCCCCCTCCCCCATATTTGAGATGGCCTCCTTCTGACACCAGTGAATCATCTGACTCTGACTTGAAATATTCACAGAATTTGACGCATAATTTCTCCCTTCTTTTATGGCAGCATATAAAAGGTTCTTCTCCTTCCAGATCAGAATCTCTGGCCAGAGGCCCAACTCACGTCTGCCATTCTTTCAGCTGTATGTGCTAAATGCCACGAACCTGCCTCCTCCATTGTTTTGGAAGCAATCACCTTCTTCCAAGCCCCATCTCGCCGTGGCCCAAGGTGGGGCTTGCTTCTTGCATGGGCTGTGTTAATATCGGCTCTCCTCCCCGGCATCGAGGGCTTTGCCTGTGAGTGGCGAAGCTTCTGGAGGTCAGTCAGGAAGAGTGGGAGGTGACGTGAAGGAGAGTGGTTGCGTGAGACTGGAGCTGATCTGAGGCCATTCACCTGGAAAACTGGGTGGTAGAGTTTGGTCCTGTGTGACCCTGCTTCTCCTGCATAGGGCCCAGTGGTGCCTATTGCTGGGTGCACCTGGCTCATATCAGCCTGGCAGTTGCTCTGCGTCACCCTTTGACATTCCGGTTCGTATCACATTATGTTCTAGCCATTAAGAGAAATCACGCGCCCAAACTGCCAGCAGTTGGGAATTAAGCCTTCTGCTGAAACCAGTCCCATTTTAGGATCCAAATTTCTGTCCGGCCCATAGAAACTTGATATTCTTAGATCTTTAAAATAATTTGGAGGGGGAAAGGAGTGGGGCAATGGACTCCTGGGGAGATTCTGCAAGTCTTTTGTTTGGCTATCTGGGGCGAATTGTTGCCAATAAGAGGGAGGGATAGATTAGATCCATTAGAGGCATCAGCACATGGCTTTTCCAATGCAGTGGTCTCAGAACTAGAGATGGGCGCCCACAAAGCCCCACATGTCCACTCTCTGCCCTTTGGATCCAGCATGGAACTTCTAAGCTTCTCAGTTCAGACCCATCTATGGTGGGCCGTCCTGTACCACACACTTATAAATGTTCCTAATGCTACAAAAAGAGAAGCTACAGCTTTGATACACTGAAGCAGCTTAAGACATCATGAGCAGTGTCTGACATGGCAGGTTGCAGACATTGCAGCTCTGGCTACAGAGGAATTGCAACTCCCTTAGTTAACTATAATTGAATTTAAATGGTTTTTAAGAAGTTAGAAGGCCAGGAGATACAGGGCTGTGGTGCACAGTGGGCCAGGTTTTCAGAAGAACTTGGGGTTAGACTTGGAGTGCTTAGCAGCACCCCACAACTGGGCCAGATCCTCAAAGGACTCAGCACCTACCATGCACCCAACCTCCTGAGCTCTTCAGAAACTCTGACCCAACATGGCTAACACTGTTTTCAGGAAAGACATCCCCGGCAACAATCATTTGCAAGGTCATGTTAGAACCCTGCTAGGAGCGGCCATATTTAAAGATGGCTGCCTCCTCACTTTCAACATTTCTGAGCCTCTAGGGTCTACATCTTCATTATAACCATTTTTCTTTCCTGACCCACAACCCTCTCCTTCTTATAGGGTGTCCCTTTCCTTCAGGTACACAAAACCCACCAAACCTCCCAACAGTGCTTTTTTTGGCAGTGGTCTGAGTCATTCCCCTTCATCTCCATAGCTAACATTTCATTAGAGAAGGACCCCTGCCGAGGGATCATAAATTTGCCTTTTACAACACCACTAGGTATTTCATTCCAGCGTTGCCCTGAGATTTGGGTATACATCACTGTCTGGCTTTTGAGCCAGTGTTGATGAACCGATGTGCTAGTCAATTCACCGTCCTGGGCTAAGACATCCATAGATTCTAAGACCAGGAGGGACCAATGTCATCATCTGTTCTAATCTCCTGTGTTATAATACAGACCATAGGGCTTCCCTGAATTAATTCCTGTTTGAACTGGAGCAGATCTTTTAGAATAACATCAAAACCTTGATTTGTAAATCTCCGGTGATAGAGAATCCACCACGGTCCTTGTTAAATGGTTCCAATTGTTAATTACCCTCACTGTTAAGAATTTGTACCTTATTTCAAGTCTGAATTTTTCCAGCTTAAACTTCCTTTGGATTTTATATCTTTGCCAGCTAGACTGAAGAGCCCATTATCACATGTTTGTTCCACATGCAAATACTTAAACTGTAATCAAGCAACCCTTAACTTTCCCTTTGTTAAGATAAATAGATTGACATAGATTTAAGGCATGTTTTCCAATTCTCTAATCATTATCATGGCTCTTCCCAGAAGCCTTTCCAATTTATCAGCATCCTTCTTGAATTGTTGACACCAGAACCGGACACAATACTCCAGTAGCAGTCACACCACTGCCAAACAGAGATAAAATAACCACTCTACTCCTACTTGCTATTCCTCCATTTATACATCCAAGGATTTCAATGGCCCCTTTGGCCACAAGCACTAGGTGCTCAGGTTTAGTTGATTATGCACCAGGACCCCTCAAGACTTTCAGAGCCACGGCTTCCCGGAACAAAGTCCCCCATCCCTATCATCTCCATATAAGATGCATGATTTCCTTTTGAGGGGAGCCTAAAGTTAATCTCAACTAGTTACACTGACGTTGTGCCGAACTGGGAATGTTCTTAATGTGTTCTTTGAATACTGAGTGGGGAGTATTGGCCTGGAAAGGTTGCAGGGGAGTTTTGCTGGGACTGTCTGCATTGGGGATGGGAGACTGTCCTTGAGGGAGGATACCGGAGCACATAACATGAGAACCCAGGAAGGGGGCTGGAGGCCAGGTGACACCTTGGCCCGGGAAACTGGACAAAGAGTGGGGGAGGAGCCGGGGGGAGGCTGAGTGAGACGGCTGGAGGGAGTTTCAGTTTGGAGCTAGCTGGGAAAATGGAGGGGAGTCCAGATGGGGCTCTGACCTCCCAACGGGGCTCTGGCCTCCCTGCCCCCTCAAGAGGGACCTAACTGAGGGGGTCCGGTTGTCTGTACCTGCAAGGCCTGTCTTGGACTGTGTTCTTGTCGTCTAAATAAACCTTCTATTTTACTGGCTGGCTGAGAATTATGGTGAATCGCAGGAAGCCGGGGGTGCAGGGCCTGGTCTGCCCCACACTCCGTGACAGAGGTCAAGTACAATTTGTCCCGTCTCCATTAGAATTTTATGGGAGCTCTTGCATTCTAAGAGCACATCTCCCCCCAGCGTAGGCATTGTCTTACAAAGCTGCATCTGGAGTAACCACACTGGAGTCAGTATAATTACCCGGCTTTATACCGGTATGAATGAGATCAGAATCTGGTCCAATGGCCTAATAGGGATTTTCCATGTCTAGATACTATGGGCCAATTTCTGATCTCTCTTAAAACTAGCACAAAAAGGAGTAACTCCATTGGCACTGCTGTGAGAGAGCAGGAATTGGCCCTATATAGACAGAAAATTATTCCACTTTGGTGTTACTTTCAAGGCTGCAGTGTTGAAAGAGCCTGTTCCCTTGATGCTAAAGCCTATGTGTATGTCAAATTTCATGCTGCTTAGAATGTGTGCAATTTCCTCCTTCAATTAAAAGAAGTTTTATTTTGATAATAAATTCCTCCAATCATAGGGCATCTATTATAGTTTGAGTGATCAGCTAAAGCGGGGTGGGGGGGGAAGAATGCATTTCAATGCTTGTTAATGTTTGGCTAATAGCCCCGATTCACCATCAGGTGTGACTCTGCATTGTTACTCAACAGACATTCAGAAGCGGCAGTAATGCTGCTTCAGTTCAGCATGTGGATTAAGAGGTGTGTGTTTGTGAGGACTTTTTTTTTTAAGAAAGCTGGATGCATTTCTTTGTTAACAGAGATGGACTAGAATTCCAGATGGCATAGAAGAGATTCCCGCCCTCTCCATACATACTCCACAACTGCCTCTATGTCTTCCCCACTCTGCCTCTTTAAGAAGTTGAAGTCTTGAAGGAAAAAGGGGATAGAGAGGAAAATCAACTCTGTGCCATAATAGAAGCCAGTTGTCGAGGCTCAGGGATGGTTTAGCAGGGCATCTTGCACGGAGATTGCCATTTTTTATTTTCAGATCTATCCCTTTGCTGACAGCCTTTAGAAGAAAAGAAAAATCTATTTGACAGCAGTAAAACCAGCCAGGAGAGCACTTCAGAGAGACGAGATACCATTTTCAGCTTCCATCAAAATTTTCTGCAGTTAATTTTGAGCCACAGCTACAAGAACAATTATTCTTCCTCTTGGCATAAGAAGTTAAAGTGGCATGAGGCAGAGTGCAACCTTCCAGGCAACCTTTGCAGAGCGTGTAGGGACAGGATTCCAAGAGTATTGGCGGGAAGGGGGGGGCGTATGCACAGGACAGAGGGTGGGAGGATAAAGCTGGCAGATTTGGATTTACTCTATAGAGTGGTGAGATGCAAAGAGAAATGTGATTGGCTAACAAAGGTTCCCGCCGTGCCTGACCTAACGGGTCTGGGCTTGTCGGACAAATGTTACAAAACAGTCTTTCTAGAAACAAAGCAGCTTTATGTGTTGTGGCCGTACCCACAGTGCTTGTCTGAGTGAAGGCAGTGTGGATTAGTGATTTGTCTGGGAGCCTGGGTCTACTTCCAACTCTGCTAATGACCATGTAGCCTTCAGCAAGTCATGGAACCGGTCTGTGCCTCAGTTTCCCTATTTGTATACTAGGGGTAGTAATCTTAACCTATTTTTGGAATGCACTTTGATAGCTCTTCTGAAATTCCAGATGTTGTGGAAGATAGGTGCATGGGCATGCTTTACAGTGTGTTAGTTACTTAACTTAGATACATTACTACAGAATAGGAAAGGTATTTCTACTAGAAAAACATTGTTTCCATTCCAAATTCCATAGCTAGCACTACACGATGTGTAGCATCCTATTGCCAGAGAGAGGGAGAGGTACCAGCTTCTTGGCACACACAGGAGATTCATGCAATTTTCTAAACTATTACAGGCATTTTTAGACAGCACAGCCAGAAACCACTCAGTACCATCTCACATCCTTTCTTCTCCATTCTAAGGGTTTGTCTACACATGAATGTAAGGTGGAATAGCTATTCTGGAGTAATTATTCTGCTTTAAATTCACCCACCACACACTCACCTTATTTTGGAATAACTTTCATAGGTCTACACTTATGACCGGTAGTTCGGCGGCAAGCAAATCGAACTTCTGGGTTCGACTTATCGCGTCTTGTCTGAACGAGAAGTCGAACCCGGAAGTGCTCGCCATCGACTGCGGTACTCCAGCTCGGCGAGAGGAGTACGCAAAGTCGACGGGGGAGCCTGCCTGCCGCGTTTGGACCGAGGTAAGTTCGAACTAAAGTACTTCGAACTTCAGCTACATTATTCACGTAGCTGAAGTTGCGTACCTTAGTTCAAATTGGGGGGTTAGTGTAGACCTGCCCTTAGGACTTGTCTACAAGTGAAACTCCAAGGAGCGAGACTGAAGATTTAGTCCCTTTGTAAGAGGAAGAGCTGAAAGATTCAGAGAGAAGTCACACAGAGGGTTTTGCTCCGGGGCAGTTGGTTTTGCAGGTGATTTGGGTTCAGGAGAGGACCTGGGTCCTTTGTGGACACTGTCACGGGAGAGAGGACGAAGGGATTTCCTAGCTTTTGCTTGCAAATTCCAGTTGCATGTTCCAATAAGTATTCAGGTCCATCCACCGAACACTCAGGCAAACAACCCTGCAACAAGCCAGTGTGGTGGGCTAGGCCCTCAGACCAGTATATTCCAGTCCAGAATAGAGAGCGGATTATTCTCCTCTGTAAACCTCGACACGCATGTGAGAGGAAAGTGAGGTGAAGAGCTGGTCTTCTGCGATTCTAGTGAACCTAAGGATTTTACTAAATCTGCACTAGATCCCAGCTAACAGGTATATCCTGAAAGGCGAAAAGGGTGAGCTAGCTTAATGTGGTTGAAAAGCCTCATCAAGATGAAGGTGAACATGTCTAAGCAGTGTTAGCTGGCTGTATCGTAGACAGGAGTCAGACTGTGTCTACACTAGAGGCCTTACAGTGGCACAGCTGTACCGTTGCAGCTGCGCCTGCTGTACGGTCTCCCATATAGCCTGTCCATGACAGCCGGAGAGAGCTCTCCCATCGGCATAATTAACCCATCCCTAATGAGCAGCAGCAACTATGATGGCGGGAGAGCGTCTCCCGCTGACATAACGCTGTCCACACTGGCGGTTCTGGCGGTGTAACCTATCTTCGGTCGGGGGGGGGTGTATTTTTCACACCACTGAGCGACATAAGTTTTACCAACAAAAGTGCTAGTGCAGACAGAGTCTAAAACACATCCAGTTCGCACAGCTTCAAAGGAGCTAGCCTGCTTTCTGATGGGGGTTTCAGCCATGTTAAAATAAGGTGTATTAGCTCAGTCAAGTTTTTTTCCCCATCGAGACCAGGCCAGTGGGACAGTAATGGCACTTGGCTGTTTGGTTTTGAGTGGGTATGGCAAGATGCCCATTAAGAAAGGAGATTCAGGCCAGGTCTCTGCTAGGAGCACTTTGCCAATACAGCTATAGACCCGGTGTACTATCCTGGCAAAACACTCCTTGTGTGGATGCAGCTACACTGGCAAAACTCCTTTGCTGGTATAGTTTATTCCAGTTCCCCCACAACCCTTTCCCCCAAACAAAATGAGTGACACTGCACCAGTAGGAGTGCCCCAAATGAGCTCTACCAGGAAGAGCACAATGTTGCTAGTAGAATTGCATCTACCCTAGGAGTTTTGCTGGCACAGCTGTGGCAGTCAGGGATAGGGTGACCAGATGTCCCGATTTTATTGGGACAGTCCCGATTTTTGGGTCTTTTTCTTATATAGGCTCCTGTCCTATTACCCCCCCACCCCCGTCCCGATTTTTCACATTTGCCGTCTGGTCACACTAGTCAGGGATCACACCTCATCACACCCGACTGATATATCTCCGCTGGCAAAAGGTTGTAGTGTATGGCTTCAGTTTGCTTCCTACAGAGGGGCAAGAAACTGTTGTTGACTCCAAAGTGCAGTTTCTGGTAAAGAGCTGGGAGACACCCTCCAGCCAGTTGTTTACCACAGTAAGCTCAATATAGGGATTCTGTTTCTTTGAGACCGATTAGTTTTGTTTTGGGGGGTGGTTATTGAGTTTCAAAATCGGGGGGTTTCGGGGCTCTTTGTATGTACTGTAATGAGTAATGTATATTTGTACATTATTCTCCTTGTTATGTTCGCTAGTGCACTGTAACACAGTACTGTTTCAAACACCGCGACACTAGGGAACCTTTAGTGCCTACCAGCAGGATGTACACGGACCAATTTATGCGCAACACGCTAGAGCACTTTAGAAATCGCACACACACTCCTTAGACAAGCCCTTAGATACAAGTAACCATTCCTAGTGTTTGTCTGGTGTTTAGTTTCTTTCATTTTGTATAGGGGTGCGTTATCTGTGTTTATCAGCTAAAACAAAAATCAGAAGCCCTACTCATGACCTATGAGCATGTGTCTGTGAAAAGTGCAACCAAGCCCTTGCATCTCCAAAGCGACCTCCCAAGGAGGAGACATGGTAGACAATCCTGTGTCTTTCCATCACAGTTAGTTATTTAAGGTACATTTTCAAATACTCACTCCAGGCTGAATAAAAAGAGGGCGAGGCCAGAGGCTGTTACAACTTTTGATCCTTTGCTTCCAAATTCTATGAACAAGAGCTGTTCCGAGATGCAAATAAAGAGATGAAGGGTTTGTTTGTTCCCCCTTTGTCACCTAAATTATCAATTTGCACCATGAAAGGGGCAGGAGCTCCCCCAGGAACAGGACTATTGACCACCTGGCTTTAAATTTCCTGGCCTCAGGGCCCTCAGTTAAATGAATTTCAACCTTACTGCTGGTGAAATCTTCCCTAAGGGCTAGTCTACACTAGAAATGCTACTTCAGCGCAGTTGCACTGATACAGCTATGCCGCTGTAGCACCTCTGGTGAAGACACTCTATACAGACAGGAGAGCTCTCCCATCAGCATAATAAATCAACCTCCAAAAGAGGTGGTAGCTATGTCAGCAGGAGAAGCTCTCCCGCTGACATAACACTGTCCACATGAGCGCGTAGGTCGATGTAACTTGTGTCACTGGATGTGTGTTTATTCACACCCCTGAGCGATGTAAGTTATACCGAAGTAAGTGGTAGTGTAGATCTGGCCTCAAATGCATGTCAGAGGTAGCCGTTCCCTGCCAGCGTGTAACCTTATGACTCCATCTGCAAGGGGAATTTAAGCGTTGGAAAGATGGAAGTGATATCAGAGTTCCCTAAAGCTTACGACATTGTCCATAGCTTTTTACTATAAAGGGACACTCTTTAGGTTACAGATCATGGGCTAACAAAGTCAACAGCAGAACTCCAAGTAACTTCAATAGGAGAAGAATCAGGTCCCAGATGTTCTCTTACAAACACATTCGATTTTTGCAACCAAAGACATCTGAAAGACAGTTGACCTGTCATCATTTCTACTTTTTCCTGCTTGTCACGCTACTGGACCGTGAAAAACCCCAAACGATTCAGTTTTTCGTGCATTAAGACAGTGCTGAATAGCTATAAAGACAGCAAAGGCATAATAGAATCCAAACACAGGAAGCCCCTATTTTCACTGAAGTGTACAGAAACATTCATGGCAAAGCCTAGAATTCTCAGGTGTGTGTAACTTTTTTTTCAGTGGGGATTACACAGCCAGATGTTGCTCCCTTTGTTTATTATTTCATTCACAGGTTTTATGGCCAGAAGGACCATGATGACATTGTAGTCTCATCCTTTTAAATAAGGGCAAAAAATGTCACCCTTTTAATTTATAAAGGAAAAACACACACACACACAACACCCAAAAACAAGCTCCTTTTTGCAATGGGGAGTTTCGCTTTGATAGTGACCCTCTAGCCACAAGAACCTTCACTTACTGACCCAAACATTCCAATTAGCACATCAAAAACCTAATTCCATTTCCCCTGCTCATTTCCCCTTTAATATCAAGATGAATAAATCCTCTGCCCCTCCATCAGGAGTTCCCTTCTCTTTAAACAAACCTTGAAGTGTGTAAAACAGGCTGCACCCATGCAGAGGCAGTTAAATCCCCTTTATGAAATTAACCATTTCCTTTGACACTTTTTGCTAATAAGCAAAGGTATTCGCATTGAAAAAAGAGCTGGGCCTGGAAGAGGATTGGGAATGGCAAGGGGGCTAACGGAAAGAGAGCAGGCAAGACCTTTGGGCGCTACATACCAGGCTTAGGATATAGCAGACATGCCAAACCCATGAAAAAAACCGCAGAAACTGGGCTTGTTTTTAGCTGAATTGGCTTGTGAGATGTTTGTTGGCTAGTTTTTGGCTTGTAGCTTGTAGCTTCTTTTTGTTTTGATCGGCTCCCAGCAAGCAGGGGCAAGCGTGCCCACCACAGTCCCAGACTGCACGCCGGGGGGATCTAGTCACATACAGTGTTGGGGTTCTTTGGGATTGGCTTGTTTGGCCTTGTTTTGCAATGGGATTAGCTTGATTTTGGGCTTTTTGTGAAAGTGGGGGTGCTTATTTACCACGTGAAAGTTGGCAACTGTGGGATATATTGGCTTACATTTTAAGTTTCTGAATCTTTTGGGGATGGCAACAGTTTCCAATCAGCACTGATAATGGTGGTGGTGGTGGGAAAAAATCTGTTCACACTTGAAAATTAAACCGGCTGGACTGAACCCAGCAGACATGCAAATCACACAAGGCATTAACCCATGTGCGAGCAAGGAACGCCCATGGATTGGCATTCAATGAGTGTGAGCCATTAGAGTCAGAGTCGCGACTCCTGCAGTTATGCCGGTTTGTGTGAGACCTGGATTTTCCTGGGAATGAAGCAGATGCCACTGGGGTGGGGGTGGAGGGGAGGGCTGAAGTGGGGAGCCGATTTTATTTGACAGCCTTCTGCTAGTTGCTCTCCCTGCTACACTCCCTCTTCCACGCCCTCAGCACGCAAGTTATTCTTGTTTGGCTTTGTCACTCACACCCAGCGTGGGACTTACCTTGTCATTACATCCGGCCTGAATTTGGCCTCAAGATGCCCCAGGAGTTGCCCTTGCTTAGTCCAGGCTGAGTTTTGTGCTCTCGTCTCTTTTTGAAAAGCCACTGTTTAAAGCAGGCTGAAAGCAACGTCATCGCTCCTCCCGCAGTCGGGCTCAGGCAGCCGAGACGCATTTCTGACATGATGCATCGGCAGCCTTCGCCCAACAAGCCAATACACTTAGTGGCGCTGAAGTGGCCATGGGCTGTGTAGGCTGGAAGGTCCCCGTAGCCTATTTGGAAAGGATCTGGGTATAACCCTGGGCCCAGCATTTCCTCTCTCCATTGGCTAAGTCAGCGTGATCACATGATGCTGCCGCCATGATGTTTCCTGCTACACTGCTAGAACCTAACTCCGTAGTCTCAAGGGCCTAGGGCTACTTTAATTATGGGAAGCGTTATAAAAAAAATCCTATCCTAGTCCTTTCCTTTAAGCAGGTAGAAGACCCCATGAGATTACAATCTATTTCAGGGGGAGGCTTTGGAGGCTGAATTCCAAATGTACGGCGATAAACAGTCTAACAAAGCCCGCCTAACCATGGCAGACACACACCATAATTCAAAATAAGCAATGGGACCTGCTGCGGCACACAAGAGAACACAACACAAAATGGCTACGACCCCACGGCACGCTGCACAAAAGGATAGGCACGGAAAAGAATGCAAAAGGCAGCCGGCGTGTTTTGGGTAATGGCAAGGGAAGAGATGATTGCTGGGCTGTAGATCAGGGGCTAGGTTCTGATGATGCTACAGGCTTGCAATAGCTTCCGAAATCAGAGACTGATTTACACCTTGGTAACCACCTATCCCCATTCCTTATTTGCCCACAGAAAAGAGAGAGGTTTAAAATATGGGCAAAGCAAGGAAACGTTTTGTTCGGCTGATTTCTTTGACAGGAGAACGCTGGCAGCAGGCTGGGGGTGCGACCCATGGGGCAGCATGATGGCTAAGTGCTAGTAAGGGAATCGGGCTGTTCCATCGCCACGTCAGGAATGGGAAGGAGAGTAACACAGAGACGGCATATAGCAATACCTGGCACCGCGGTCAGTCAGGGGGTCGGATCCATTAGATAGGGCAGTCCTATGCCATGTGCTCCAACAGATTTGCGGCTGGATCATCGGATTATAGGAAGCCCAATACCACTATGTGAGAAGGCAGAGGCACAAGAATTTCAGGCTTGCTGCAAAGAACAAGGGCACTGTCAATACAGCCACAGACAGCAGCTTGCAAGCATTGAGAGTCCAGCGCGCCTGAGTTCACCGGGGCAAAAGGATAAAGTAGAGTCAGAGTCACTGTATCTTGCCTGGAGATGGCAATGTTTTCTGGGAATATTCATTTGACTATTCACTGAATTCATTCCGGCTGCCTTTGAACCCCTGGTGGATTTGCTTTCAGAGAACATTGGTGCAAGATCACTAGTGTAATGCGCTGGCCACGTGGATGTTAGCATAACCCCTCTGGTGGCTGGCTCTATGACTACCTCCTCCTCTACTATGAGAAGTAGAGTTCTCCTGTGGCTTGAGTGGTAGGGCCTCATGCCCCACCAACAAACCTTGAGGTCAGTGTATCTGATCAAGGCTCATGACACCAGTATGAATGGTCACAAGAACCAGTTTGAAGCTAGCATCTTCTATCTCAGACAGGGGTGTTCACTTTGCGCAACCATTCCCAGCAGAAATCCAGTTGTAAAAGTCAGGCTTATCCAATCAGGAATAGAAACGATATCACGTAGATTATACAACCAATCACAACTCAGAAGCCGTTCAGATTTCAAACAGAGTCTGGAGAGGTTTTCCCAGATAACATCAAACATCGGCTACATGTGAGAACACTGGGATCTGGGGAAGCTGATCAGGGAAAGGAGCAGAGTTTGTTGCTCCAAGGGAGAAGATTTCTCCTAGAACTGAGGCACAGCCTTGCCTTCGCTAGGCAAAAGGGGGTCTCCTTACTTAGTGTTAGGGAAAAGCCGAAGAGTATGTCTACACTGCAGTTGGAAGCAAGCCTCCTGGCCCAAACAGATGGACTCACACGAGTGTGCTAAAAATAGCAGTGGTGGTGGCTCGGACTAGCCACCTGAGCTTGGACCAGGAGGGGTCGGGTGGGCTTGGACTCAGGCAGTTAGTCTGAGCTGCCGCCCGTGTTGCAACGTCCACACTATTTTTAGCATGCTAGCTTGAGCAGAGCTAGCCCGGGTCTGTCTCCTGGGAGGCTCGCTCCTAACTGCAGTGTAGACATACCCTAAGAGACTGGGACAAAAAGAGATCCCACCCTCCCGACAGCAGATTGGCAGTACAGGTCAATGGCACAGCTGAGCAAGACAGTAGTGAGCGTCTGGAACTCAAAGGCACATAGGGATCAGTGGGGAGAAGGAAAAGGGAGGCGAGAGCAGGAGAAGCTGCTTTGTCTGCCTCCAATTCTCAGCACTGTAGAGATCTTGCATTTGGATCTGTCACTGCTCTCCTCCCACAGCCCATCTTTCATCTCGGCTAGACCTGGAATCAGTCTCCCATTTATCACAGCGATGTCAGGGCACCAGCATTAGGATGTCACAATGCGATCCAATGCCACATCCCCACTCCCCTTTGTCCTGCTCTAGCATCTTCCAGCCAAGGATCTCAAAGCATGTTACCCAACATTAATAAACTAAGTCCCAAGTCCCCGTGAGGAAGGGAAGTGTTACCCACACTCTGCAGCTGGAGGGAGTGGATGATCAGGACCCACTCCCGCCCTGTGGTCACTGGGAACAGGGTCAGGCTCTGGGTGACCAGCTCGAAGGCTCTCAGAACATGGTAGAGCTGTTGTAGAGCCCAGATCTCTTATTTACATGGTGGGAAGATGGACTAAGAAAGGAGGAAACCCATGTTTAAAATAAGGTCATTCGAGAGGGAGTTAAAATGGAAGGGGACATTGGCTGGGGCAGGAGGAAGCAAGGCGAGGGCACTTTGCTGCTATTTGGGGGAGGTAGGACAGTTATTACACTCTCCAATAGCTCAGGGGTCTTCACCTTCCCCTTCCGCCCGCCTCACAGAATTCACCAATCGGATTTGAACAAACGTGAGACACGTCACCTCAGGCTGCACTTGGGGTAAGTTATCAGTGACTGAAAACAGGGCTCTGTCTACTGGATTGCAGCGTGTTGTATGCCACACGGCTCACTTGGGCAGGCTATTTCCGCCTCCAGCTCTAGACTGGATCAGCAGTCACCTCAGCACCCAGCTACATACAAAGACGACACTTCCAGGATGGGAAAAAGACTCCCAGGCCACCCACAGATTAAACACAGTCCCCTCGCAAACATGATGTGGAACCTCATGAATTGGGTTAGGCCATTTACTGCCCTTTGGCTCTTCTTTCCCCACTGTTTCTACAGGCAATGAACTATGCCAGGTAATTATTATTAAGAAGGGCAAAATATGCCCCAAAGTATGTGGCCAGAGGTCCACCTGCACAGATCAGCTTGTAGGCTTAGGGGGGTGTGTGTGTGTGTGTGTGCGCGCGTGCGAGTGTACTAGTGCCAACAAGCCCCAACTGGAATCAGGGCCCCCACAGTGCTAGACACACAGTAAGAGTCTCTCTACCCTGAAGACCTTACAGTTTCAACAGGCAAGACAGGGTAGGAGAAAGGGAATCTGGTCCCCGTTTTACAAAAGAGGGAATGGAGGCACAAAGAAATTAAACTAATTTGCCCAAGTCAGTGGCAAAGCTGGAATTTGAACCCCCAGCCCCCATATTTAGATCCAGTGCCTTAAGCATCCGCTCTGAATAAAGTGCACGTACCTTTGGTGTTCTGACATGTTCATTCCTTTGTACAGGGGGAGAGAAATACATTCAAAATATTAGACCAAAAGGACCGATCTTTTCCTGAGCGACAGTCCAGCTCCTTTACCCTGGCTTTCATGATGTGACGTCACCAAGAGAGGTTAATAACCGGGTGATCTGGAACATACAGTATCTGTCTTTACCAATGAGTTCAGTTCTGTTTATTACAATCGTTATTGCACCATATTGCAAGAGCAATGGATTATTTGAAACATGCTGTTCTGAGGTTTAACTCTGCCCTTTATCTTTTACACAGCTGTTAATCCTCAGTACACATGTTTCCTATCAGCCATTGGTATTTAACATACAATAAGTGTCTTATTAAATCTAAACTATAGGTTTATTTTTGGAGCCTCCATACAGAGCGTTACCCATGAAATGGAGAATTAAAAAAACAACAGGCTGTGCTGTCTGGGCTCTCCCCTTGGGATATTCAGGGGAAGGGAATGTTTTACTGGCAGCCCGTTCACCAGCCACAGGCAGAGACATACTCACCTGGGGCATGAAATATTCAGGGAGGCTGGGAAGCATGCGATGGTACTTTGTATAAGGCAAGTTTGCTTAACCTTTAGAGCGGAGACTCCAGCATTTTAACTCCGCAGACGTGGGGTCGGTTAACATTTATCAGCTGTTGGGGCTGGACTCGCAGACATGGGAATGTGTGGGAGAGAGTCAGGCCTTGCCTATGCTAGAAGTTACCATGTATTGCATTAACTGTACCAGTTTGGTCAGAGCAGTACAACCCCCCAGGAGCATGGACAGGGACGCTGGAATAAAGATGGTTACACCTATATAAAGGTGTTCAGATCAGGCCTTAGTTACGCACCACACCAGAAGGTGCTGCAAAAAGGAGCTAGAGAGGATAAACGTGCCATTTCTGGAATCAGCACCCCTCTGCCTGATCCCTCCAACCATTACATGGTACTTTGTTTCCCCTCAAGCTGCAATGCTGGACCTTTTCAACATCCTAGGAATGTCTGACACTCAGGACACCGGCTTCCTGCTCTCCAACAGGCCATCCATTGGGATATACGGGCAAAAATGTAAGCTTTGGCATTTTGATTCTTGTTATCGTTGGATGTGGCAGGACAGCACTTGGGCTCTGACTCTTGGACAAAGCCTGGAGGGAAAAGGGGAAAGGCTAGCAGAAGGAAGAGCTTTCCTGAGCATAGTTTTATACAGAGCTTCACCCTGACAGAGACTTTGAGCTGCCCTTTGGCTCGCCTATCAGTTTGCAGATCTCCAGAATAGCTTATAACGGAGTTGGTTTTTAGACTGGTTTAAAAAAAGAAAAGCTGTCACTGGCACGTGGTGTGAACTCAGCCCGTAGATTGTGTTAAGAAACATTTCATCGCACAGTTACTATTAATAGAGTTTGTTTCATGCCTTTTGAAAAACGGATTTTGGTTGGATTTAAACATTCCCTGTGCAGTGTGTGTAGGCTAAGCATTCCAGCACCGGCGATTCCTATAGACATATTACACCTTTCACCTCAGTAAGGCCCTGATCCTGTGCCATTTAATTGGGGATTGGTCCTGCTTTGAGCAGGGGGTTGGACTAGATGACCTCCTGAGGTCCCTTCTAACCCTGATATTCTATGATTAAAGTCAATGGGAGCTCTGCAATTGACTTCACTGTGTGTAGGATCAACTCTTATCTGAGCACTAGCGTATGACAGCCAGGAAGCGAAATGGACTTGGGACAAAAGTGAACATGACAAGCCCAGGTTTGCTAGTGGAGACTGGGGGGAAAACTAAAGAATTGCACCAATAGCAAGCAGCAATTTGGGTTTTTGAAACTGTCCTTTTTAAACACGCCAGGAATTATTCATAACACCAGCAAGGATCATTCTGTGTGTTTTAACCAGCTGGTGGTCCCTTTTAATGTAGCCATGTAAATATAGACAGCAGCCTAGCGCTCATAAACGTCCCCTACCATAACAAGCCAATGGGGCGGGATGGCACAGCCAGAAATGCACTGAGGAAAATACTGTAGCATGAGCTCTTGACTGGGACAGGAGGGTCACAACCAGGTTTCAGGGGATCAGGGCCAACATCTAACCATTTTCTGGCTAGATGGGAGGAAGTGTCCTGAAAAATTTGCTGTACCATGGTGATGGCCGGGAAGAGGTTTTGAGAACTGTACTACAGGGACCAGTCCTGCACTGGTAGAGACTGGGAACAGACTAAATCATCAGATGGTGCTTTCCCCATCTCTGAGGGCCTATTTGCATTGATAAAAAGGTGTGGTTTTTTACCTCATGGTAACTTACACCCAAGCTATCCCAAGGTACAGAAACACCATGAAGGCCAGGCACTCGAGTTTTAGTACAAGGTAAACAGCCCTATACCTCTCCAGGGTTTGACTTCGGGAAGTTTAACCTCATGATAAAAACAGAGTGCCTAATCTGCCCTGTTTTTACCTCAGGATAGCAGAGGTGTGTTAGTTACTCTGAGGTAAAAAAAAAGCACCTTCATTAGCTGTGAAGACAGGCCCTTACCGCGGGACTCCTTCAACGGCCAGACTGAGCCTCGACTAGTGAAGGAAGCAAATGCTGAGGAAAGTACTTACAAGGGGGTGGCCAAGAGGAGCGCAGCTTTCCGACGGACCCAGGGAACCCTGACAATCCGTGGTGGAGCAGATACTGCTCTCGGAAGCCCCGCTGCAGTGAGGCATGCACGGCGGTACTACGCTGACTGAGGGTCATCACTGCAACTGAGAGCAGACCTACACTTAAAACGCTGCATCGGCGCAGCTGCCCCGCTGTAGTGCTTAAGTGAAGATGCTCCTACACCAACAGGGGAGCTTCTTCTGTCTACATAGTTAATCCAGCTCCCCGAGAGGCCATAGCTCTGTTGATCGGAGAAGCCCTCCTGTCAGCATAGCACTGTCTACATGGGGTGTTAGGTCGGTATAACGGTGTTGCTCTGGTGTTTCACACCCCTGAATGACATAGTTATACCGATATAGGTCTGTAGTGGAGACCTGGACAGAGTAGGGAGACTGCTGCTGGGAGCTGCAAATACAGTCAATATACACAAAGCCTACTGCTTAGGGCGAGCAAGGCATAGAGTGACCATCTAGAACATAGCTGCAGAAAATGAGACCTTTTTTTCCCTAATAGGACACCCCTACACACACAGCTACAATTTTATCAGCATCTGACCTTTATACAGTTGCTTAGAAACAGACTTTATAACCTGATCCGACACTCCCTGGCCTCTCCTTATTGGGTACAGATAATGGGACATTAAGCACTACATAAGGGACATCTATTAACAGACAGGATGGGTGGTTATGCTAAAGGAAAGGCTGCATTGTAGCTGTTCGCAGAGCAAGTACGAGCAATGCCACTACAACTACATGCCCACATAGGGAATAAGGAATGGTTTGGAGTTGGAATCCCCTCCTCCAACAGAATCATTTTTTCCTCATGCCTCACATGAGCAAAGCTTCCACCCCTTTGTTTGTTGGAAGATACACGTTGTCTGAAGTAGCGTTTCTTCTATGGCCATCTTGGCCAAGTAGCATTCAAGGTTGCTCACGGCATTACCAGATCAGAAGTGCAAATGTCACCCGACCTCTGGGAGGAGGGCACGTGTTTGAAGGCAGAAAGCATTGTGCCGGATGAAAAGTTGCCCACGATCATCAGCTCACCATTCAGAGCCAGGGTTTGAGACCCAGGAGTGGAGGGAGCACCCGCAAGTTGCACAAGAGAACACAGGCCTTTTGAGCAGGCACTGTGGCTGTCAGATAGAGGGAAGAGATGGCCAAGAGACTGAAATGGCCCACAGCCCAAAAGCACCAGCTTTAATGGTGTCAGTGCACCACTGGAATGGAAGGTGTAGCACAGCTCCTTTGCAGCGGCCATCAGGGCTCCACATCTTGATCTCTAAGGCTCAGGCTCTGAAGCGTACAGACGTGCGGAGAAGGAGAAGCGCTGTTACACAAGAGCACTTGTAGGGCTGCTGTTTCTACTGTCCTCTGCCTTTCCAGCATCTCTGGGGATCCTCTCCACTGCTGAAAGGGTGCAAGGGGAAAGGGACGTTTGGAAGCAGAGCTAGTTGAAACAGGGTTGATTTTTACCATGGAAGATTGAGAGAAGATGTACAATTTTCGTTTCATTTGAAATTTCTCACTTTTAATTAAACACATTGAAGTGTGTGGGGGGGGAAATTGTTGCATTTTCAAAAATTCCATTTCACAGGGAAGTTCTTTTCATGCCTGCACTTCTTAAAACACAAAAACAACCCCCGCCCCAGCATTTCCTTTCCCTCCTCCCCCACTTTTTCAAGTTTTTTTGGAAACCAAAAGATGTTGCAAAAAAAAGTTCGACAACCACCCCATTTTCATCCAAAACAACAGTGTCAAATAGATGTGGACAGGTTCCTATTTGGCCGAGATCTCTTCTGTTCCTTCTCTCTCTGCCCACTCAATAATCCCATCAAACAAAGGCGGTGTCACCCTACAGGACCAAAATGCACCTGCAAACTGGAACGAACACACACACACACACACACACACACACACACACACACACACACACGTGCACGGAGCTCTACGGCAAAGCAGCCTGTGGTGCTGGAATGACATAGTGGTCACTTGCCTTGAAGCTTCTTAATTGCTTTAATTTGCTCAGTCCCCCTAGTGATGGCACGTTTGTAAATGACAGAAGCGGGCTGCCGCCTGCAGCATTTCAATTTGTAGCAGTGACGGTTGCTACAGTGATGAGCTTGCAGCTTAAGGAGAGTGGGAGAGCTTTGGGGCCCTGTTGCAGGCACTTTCATTTGCGGCAGGGAGAGGGAAAGCGCTCAGAGGTCAGGTGGGGCTCGATTCCTCAAGGTGCCAGGCACTCCCTGCAAACATTCTTAGCACAGATGCCAGAAAGCTTGCGGGTGCTCAGCGCTTCCCAGGATCAGATCCCTTCCAGAGCCAGAGGACGGAAGCCAGGTCTCAGGAGTCAAGATAGACTTTTTTTTTAAAATGCTTGCTCCTCCTCGGTGAGGGCCCTTCATTGCTGAAGCATGACACACGCCATCCCTTCCAAAACGCAACATGAAATATCATTCTGTTTCTAATTTGGGGATTGAAAATAACTTTCCATCCTCCCTTCCAAACGAAGCCATAAAGTCGTCACTCCAAAAAACCACTGAGAGGACGGCGTGAGAAGGGGGGGAAATGACAAGATAAAATTTAGTGGAAAATGGCAGGGGTGAGGTGGGGGAAAGGGGGAGGGGGGAGATGATTGCCACTGATCTGTAAATGATCCCAAGAAAAACCAGAACAGTTAAATATAAAGCAGTCTCAGTGAGCCTCTAGAATTAGACAGTTTAATCGTGGTCTTGGCATTTGCCTTTCCAGTCCCAGTGGGCAAACTTTGACCATAGATGGTGTTCTCATGCAAGGGGTTCAGATTGTCCCAGGGATTCTGCATGCAAACTGGCCCATGATGAATCTCCCAAGTGCCTCGCAAGAGAAAAGAAAATGAGAGTCTGGAAGGAAATGGGACCCTAATGTTACCAGTTCCTCCTCCTTTCCCAATCCTCCAACAGCCACAAAACTCGGTGCCATTTTCAGAGGGTTCTAACTTACCACTGCAATGGTGGGATTCCCCAGCCAAACACAGGTACCTGCCCCATGAGCAGAATAGGAAACAAGCTAGTCTGGGTCACTCTTGACACGGACCCCTGAGTAGCATCATCTAAACTTGGAAGTCTCAAAACAAACCCAGAGCTCTGAAGGTTCAGGAGAATTTCTGGACATTAGGAAGGTGACATTCTATACCTTGGGGAAGTGTCCTGGAACCCCCATATTCCACATTTTCATATAATCGTGATCTTACATATAAAGCATGCCTTGTAAAGTATCAGGGGAAAGGGTCTGACCTGCTGAAAGTGATTTCCCTATCCATAGATGTGTATCATTAATGCATATGAAGTTATGAGAATTGTGTGGTATGGTGGTCATTAAAACAGGCTTTAAGTTGGGGAATCAGCCAGATATTAGCTCCCCAGAGGCAACAGCAAGGAAAGTAGCCAACACCCAGGCAGAGTGTCAATCAACCCATCAACAACCATTGTCCAGACCAGCAAGTATCAGGGGGTAGCCGTGTTAGTCTGTATCCACAAAAACAACAAGGAGCCTGGTGGCACCTTAAAGACTAACAGATTTATTTGGGCATAAGCTTTCGTGGGTAAAAAAACCTCACACACCAGGGGAACTGCTCAACCTTGCCTGGAAACTCAGTAATGCACCCAGACATGCCCGGACTTGTGTTTGCCAAGCACATGGACTGAGGGTATAAACCAGACAGTGGCCACATGCCTGGCCTTTTCCCTTCACCCACCTACGCTGCAAGCAACAAGGATACTCTGAAGACTCCAGCTGAGGGGACTGGCCCAGGTTTCAAGAGTGAAATCTGTGTACTATGAACTGCAGTATCCAGTGGGGTGAGAAAAACTGCTTAATCTAGTTGTTGCCCAGTCTAATAGGGTTGAAAGTTTAGACTGCGTGCTTATATTTTACTTTATTTTGGTAACTAACTGACTTTTTGCCTATCACTTAATATCTATTGCTTGTAGTCAATTAATTTGTTTAACTGTTTATCTTTATCAGTGAGTTTGCTTGAAGTGTGTGGCAAATCTGCTCAGGTTTTGCAAAGGCTGGTGTATATCCACTTTCCATTGATGAAGTGGTGAACCAATAAATAAGTCTGCATTGCTCATCTTAAGCAGTGCAAGACGGTATATTCCTACGGTACAGTGCTGGGAGGATTTGGCTCTGGTGCCTTTCTCTATGTGATTCATGAGTGGCTCTGGGAGCATTCATGCAATCTAGGGGAGTGTGGGGCTCCACATGCGGTTGGCTGAGTGATAATGCCTAGAGGGGTTTTCTACTGGTCACTAGCAAAGCATTGTGAGAAACAGCCCAGACTGGGAAGTTAAGGGCGCACAATGGTCCCACAGTCCCAGGCTGCACCCCGGGGGGTCCCCATCACAAGGAAGCTAAAAAAAGGCTCAGTAAGTATCAGCTGCAGAGTTGGAGACACCTCCCACCCTTAGGAGGTGCAAAATTAGGGCAGGAGACGGGCACATGGAAATCAAACAGGAGAACTGGGACCCAAGGGCTTCTTACAGATGGATGCTTCCCCCAGACCAGTTGCTTAAAGAACCCCAAATTGTCCATTCATCCTGATGTTCCATGTGCACTCCCGTGGGCAGAATTCAGCAGCTCCATGTAGCAATGAAGAAAATCTTTCATCGTTTTCTGTATTTTCCAGGACAGATGAGCCCAAGCTGCAGAATTCAGATCTGGATCCAAACTGCTCTGAAATCTGAGACTATGCAAACTCGGGGGTCTGATTTAGCTCACTGCAGAGATTGGGGGCAATCAGGAATTTCAGATTCAAACTTCCCCAAAGGTCCATGCTATCGAGATCCAGAGCTTCGGTTCTGACCCATCGCTAATTTTTGGATGGCAGTTTGACAACACAACGTATTTCAAAACACAGGGCAGGCCTACTCACGGGAAGCTTGGAAAAACCATTCTGTTGAGATGCATCTAGACCATATGTTCTGTATTTTTCTTCACTCATTTATGTAAGCAGGGATATTTGCATGAAAACAGGCTAACAGCACATTAGTCTGAGTAATATTTCCAAAGGGGCCTCTTTTGAGCCGCTAGAATTGCAAATGCAATTTTGCACTCTGATTTTGCATAGCCACGCTTGGGGTCATGTGAAAACTCACCCTCGCCCATACAAACCACAGCCGGGCACACGGTCAGCAAGGCACTTGTGTATGCACAGTGCAAGTTGTTGTACCTGCTGATACTGGGATATGAAAAGCTGCACAGGCAAGAAGGAAACGTGCCCGATTCCCTCTGCAGTTTCAGGAATGAATTCAGGAGCAGTCTCTAAAAGTCCAATCAGCTCATTCCCCACCCAAAAGTGTAATCCTGCATCAGTGGCATCATAATTTCCATAGCAAACATTCCTGACAGAGCAATGCCTTCAGGTGGAGAATAAGTAAATAGGCTCTGAAGGTCAAGGATCCTGGAAGTTTTCATTCTAACATCCCTAGAAGCAAAAAAAATGATCAAGGACAAAAGATGGAAAATGTGACAGGCAGAGCTGTCTCTACACATGAAGTATTTTCCATGAGTCATGAGTGGGTTTTCCTGAGCATAGTAAGAGCAGATCACTCAGCAGACAACTGCTCCTTCACTGTCATGCACAGACCAGCCCAGGGCAGGTCTACGTAAAAACTTGCATTGGTGCAGGTGCCCCGATGCAGCTGCACCACTGTAGCGATTCTGGTGAAGACTCTCTAATTTGACGGGAGAGCGTGCTCACGTCGGCATAACAACTCCACCGCCGGGCCATCTACACAGCACGTTATGGTCGGTGTAACGACGTCGCTCGGGGTGGGATTTTTCACACCCAAGAGATGTTGTTATCCCAAAGTGAGTGTGTGGTGTAGACCTGGCCCTGGCCTCATTTATACATCATTGTTTCCAGTTCTCCTCCCTGCCCCGTTCCTGCTTCACCACACCCTCTGGATCCTCCTCCTCCTTCCTTTCGTGCTTCCTCTGGCTTTGGGAGTTCCCTCTCAGCCCAGCTGCTGCAAGGTTGCCATGGTCTCTTCCACACATCCATTCTTCTCCCCCCAGCATTAACTCAGCTATATTCAAAGCACCTGGCCTGCAGGCTCCTCGGGGCAGAGGCCAGCTCTTCATTCTCTTTAGAAAGCACCATACAAACTTATGGCATCAAGTAACCTGCATCACCTCCCTCTGGCCGAAGAGCCATTTGTCTCCATTGTGCCGTCTTTAAACCAAGTTCCACGCGGCAAGGACCCTATCCCAGTGTATTCTGTACAGTGTCTCACTTTCTCTTCACGTTGAAAGACACTTAAATAGCTTCTCCGTTTCAAAAGAAAGAATCCCCCCATTCCCCAAACCAAGCCAGGCTCATTCTGGCTGCTCGGAGTGTTTGTAAATCAGAAGTGTTCAGCGTGTGACACTTAGCGTGTTTTCTCATTTTCCTCTTGTAGCTCCTTTCTACGGGGGCCAGGCCAGGGCTGTTTGGTTAACTGTCCTTGGTTCAGTTTTGCTTGGCAAAGCCCACACCCCAGGCATCAGCGATCCAGCCAGCCAGTGCAGGGCACTTGTTTGCACAGGAGTGGTTCCAGTCTGTGTCCACTGTACACCCTTTATGGGGCTTAGAGATTCCTTAGACCCCCAACCAAGACATCCAGGATCTGGTCAAAGCACAGCCTTAAACCCAGCCACCCAATGAAAACGCAGTTGGGTGGCAACTCATAGGTGCGATCTGCTGAAATTTCAATACTTGACTCAGGTTGATTTCTATGGTAAACAAGGGATCAATTTGGATGGAAAATTGGTTGGGGGTGCGGGAGTTGAATTTTTCACTCCCCCCCCCAACACAGTCAGGGGGAGATCCCCCACGTGCCAGCAGACTGAAGCTCTGCAGAGAGCCAGGCTGTCCCAGTGCTGTCACACGAGTGCAATTACTGCAGAGAGAGGCCATGGCAGGAAAATGAAACAAACAGTTTTGATTTATTGTTCTCGAAAAGAAACGGAGCATGTTGAAAGAAAGCACAGGAAGTCCTGGGGATAATAAATCCTGCTTAGGAGCAGATAAAGAAAACGTGCTTCAATTCTCGGGGACAGGGAGGGGGTTATTGGGAGGGCGGCCGATTAGAGTTTAGGGAGTCTGTTTTCAGAGCAGTTGTTATAAAGCCACAGTCAGAGCTTCTGCTGCTCCAGTAGCAATTGAAATTTACAAACACGACTCCAGCCAGCATGTGGGTTTGGTCTAATTGAAGGGGAGAAGGAAATATTGCGAGCACCCCCTAAATCAGAGGAACCCAGAGTGGCCTTGGCAACTTGACAGCAGCCCAGAGGCTGCACCTAATTAGCATATATGTTTACATACGAGCAATACACACAACCCTAATATTTGCTTGTACTTGACTCTTCCGAGGCAGATGACTAGAAATTGCTACTTTGCATTCATCAGCAATAAGCCTTCAGCCTCCTCATTTCCCAGAAGTTACAAGGAGAGGGCTAAACAATTGGCAGAGTTCCTAATCTTCGGTTGCTCTTCCTCTCCCATACATTTGCTCTCCACTGAGGCCCTATCTATATTGCAGTTCCTACCATGGGGGTGGGGGGCAGAGGGATCTGCTGGGGGACCTTGCCTGGAAAGCAATAAATAATAACCTTTACTGCAGTAGCACTTAGGGGTCCCAGTCCTGGATCAGGGCCCCATGATGCTAGACTTATACTTACAATAAAGAGACAGTCCCTGAAAAAGCTTACAGTCCAGGAACATGAATGGTGCCTCTATGCCACAGCCAAGGGCTTTTGCAGGGTGGATGCATCAAAGTTAACACATGGCTCAGTCCCAAGGCCAAGCAAAATGGGGGATTAAGGCCCTTCCCCATGCTAGATGCCTTTTTGTAACCCATACATGACACTCACCTGACCCAGTTGAAACAAACGTGGCTGAGCTGGGTCTACACAGCAACATTTTCACAACCCAGCCGGGCACCACTGTCTACCACGCTCCCTAACGGTGTTTGCACTGGTGCATCCTGAGCAGCTCTCCCTTAGTACTTCAGCAGGCAGTAGAGTAGATCGCCTGGACGGGGACGGACACACACACACACACACACACACACTGAGGAGCAGCCCTCACCATTACATGGGCACATGTAGGAGGGCCCAGTAACGCACCCAGTATTAACACTCTACTCTTTGGCAAACCTATAGCTTGGCTACCACAGTGCCACGAGGCACACGGGGTTCCTGCCTCAGGGGGAGCAGCATCAAAGGGGAAGCTGGTGCTGGAAATCCTGCACTTCCCCCTTGACCCCATGCACATGGGTGGGAGGGGACAGGAAGTGGCTCCCCCCCCCAGCATGCGCCTACGGTGCACCACCTATAGATCTGGCACAGTTTACTCTCTCCCTGTCGCTGTGGTGAGACCAGGAGAACCAGCAACTCAGAGCTCCCTCCTGGGCTGCTCCAGGGGCAGTGCGACCATGCCTGACCCCTTGCTTGGATCTCATGGTAAAACTACGATTCATGCCTCTTGCAAGAAGGGATTCTACTACCAATGAAGAGTCATTCCTAGCATGAGAGAATTTAGCAGGGGGCAGAACATGTGACCCCATCTTAGTGCTTAAAATGGTACAGGGATAGGTGGCCAGAAACGTCTCCGAATAACCCAGGGAACGAGGCAAAGAACTTACAGTCGTAGTGAATCAGTCGCTACGGATCTGACCTGTGCACTCCGGCTCCAACTCAGAAAAGTTCTTATACCCCATGGACATCAATAGGGCTTCACATGTGCTTAAAGTTCAGCATGCGCTTACATGCTGTGCTAGACGGGGCCGAAGCACTCAGCACCCCACAGGACTGAATACCCCCAACATCAAAAAGTAACAGAGGTGCTTATGGGTGGGTTTGGGGCAACTTAAAACCTCTTCCAACTAACCAACCAAACAAAAAAGATTGTTTTGCTGTGGGTAGCATCAGCACATACTTGTTTCTGGCTGCATTTCCTGGCAGCTCCAGCGAGGAGTTGGCTACGCACGAATTTGGAAGCCTTGTTAAATCCAAGAGAAGTGAACAAAAAAGGCTAAAACTGTTTTCCGAACAGAGGTCGCTGACAAATCTTTGCTCAACGGTGGCCGGCAAAGGCGAAAAAATAAAATGTTTCTGCCCTCTCCTGCTTCCGTGTGATGTACAAGGACCGTATTGGAGTTTTAAGAAGCATTCTTGCTGGCTTGCTTGTCACGGTTAGAACGATCAGGGCCTGGGTTCGCTTGCTGTGCTGGAGAAGCTTGGCAAAGCCAAATGGTAGGAGAGCGGTAGCTCAGGTTATATTCTCATAGGCCGTCACTAGCAGAGTCTTCCGAAGATCTTCCTAAGTTCCTTCAGCAAAGAAAGGGAAGCACAGACCTGGGTTTCAAATGGGAAGACGCGAGCACACAGAAAGAGATTGTTTTAAAAACTTTGAAGCCATTTTTATACCAAGTGGAGGCACAGTCAAAGGCAGGAATGAAAGAGGTTTGAGGTTGCTTAAAATCCTGTCTGATGGTATAAGCATTGGAGTTGTAAAAATACAGTCACCTACACCCAGACAAAGTAGATTAAGGGGTTTGATTCTACTTCTAATCCAGAGGAAAGACCGTTCTGACCATCTCACCAATTTTGCACTCAAGTGTGCGAAGTTTGAGACCCATAGTCCTTTCTATAAAGTCACAGAAAGGCTCAGGCTTGGTGTCAAGAAGGAGAAACTTTTTGTGGCCTGAAGCCTGGTATCTTAATTGACGAGCCAGTGCAGAAATAAAGCCCTCAGTTCACCAGGGTAATTACACAATACAAAACACACAACAAAAGTACCTACATTTTACAGCTTCTCCCTGCAAGGCATGGAAGGCGAACTCCCCACCCCCAGAAAGGCCTTTCCATAGATTCCCCAGTAAACTGGATCCAGATGCCCTGCCCTCCTCCGAGGATTCCTCTGGGTCCAAATGTCCCTTTTTAGTGAAACGCTGGCATAGGGGATTCAAGACCACAAGGGCTCTTCTCTGGGTCCAGAAGGCCTGTGTCACCCATCACACTACGTCAGGGGTTCTCAAACTGGGGGTTGGGACCCCTCATGAGGTTATTACATGGGGGTTGTGAGCTGTCAGCCTCCGCCTCAAACCCCGCTTTGCCTCCAGTATTTATAATGGTGTAAAATATATAAAAAAGTGTTTTTAATGGCTAAGTGGGGGTGGCACTCAGAGGCTTGCTATGTGAAAGGGGTCACCAGTAGAAAAGTTTGAGAGCCACTGCACTACGCAATCTGTGCTTTGACCACTCTGGCCACTCATCTGCCTGATACATCTTTGACCCACGCTGGGGCCTAAGGAACACACAGGATCTGGTTGACAGTGACAAGCTGGAGAAATCCCAGCAGAGAGCTGAAGGGAGGGCTGGGGTGATCTCTCCGCCTCGGATAGAGTCACCCCTACTCAGTGACGCTACACGACCCCTGCCAGAGAAGGCTTCTCTAGGAGCCTCAGCCAAGTCCTTCTCCAGAGCATTGTCTTTGCCTTTGGAAGCCCTGCAGCCATTTTCAAAATGTTCCCTGGGGCAGGGGAGAGGGAAACGATTATTTCCTGAACCCTGCCATCCCCCATCCTCAATGAGCCGGGCTGCACACCCTGCTTTATTCCCACTACACTCGGCATATTTCTGAGAAGCTCAGTAGAAACTTCCCCAGGTGATGTGCCCTTAGCATACGTTTCTTTGCCTTCTTCCTCAGTGATTAGAAAGCCTTTGTTTCACAGGGGATTTGGATAGATTTCCTGGCCATTCAGCACTCCTCACTACAACCAGGCCTGCCTTGGGACACAAAGGCCAACGAGGAAAATACAGGTTGTAGCTGCTGATAGCGTATTAGCAGATGCATTTCTATCCCTACTGCTGTCCCATAGAAAGACTTAGGCCCAGATCCTCAAAGGTATTTAGGTGCCTACCTTTCAGTGAAATCAATGGAAGTTAGACATCTATATGCCTTTGTGGGGCCTGGGCCTTAGCCTGAATTCATTACAAGATGGGCCAGAATCCAAACCCTGGCTCCAAACCTTCCTTGACTTCAAGAGTGTTCAGCTCCCGGTCACAATACTCTAGTAATAGGGAAAACAATGCACCCTTGAGGGGGAGGGTGAAGCAGCAGCCTCCACCCAAAGTACAAAAGCAAGAGACAAAGACATTCACTGCAACAATTTCCCCCTCTTCACCCACCTCCCCAGCCCCCCACAAGCAGAGACCTAAGAAAAGGGCAGGACAGGCCATGAAGTCCCCCAGGGACTTCGCTATTGCCAATCCAAGGCCAAGTCTCCACCACAGACCTATATTGGTGTAACTGTCTCTCTCAGGGGTGTCAAAAATCCCTACCTTGGAGTAACCTAACCCCCCGCCCCCACGTAAACAACTTCTCCCATCGAGATAGCTACCACTTCTTGGGGAGCAGCTGTAGCGCTGTCCATAAAGACAAGCCCTAAGGCAGGGAGGCATTCCGATACTACCATGATGAGCAGCAGGATAGAGCCCCTGAGACAGAAAGAGAGGAAGGGAGTCAGACAACTCAAACAGTTGTTCTTGATGCTATTTATGAGCTAAAAGTAGCTGTGTGGCACAGTCAATATACTATCTCTTCAGCCAGAGTTACAGGTTAGTGTACAGCGACAACCTTGAGACACTGTATTCTGTGCATAACTCCACATTCACGATGTTGGTGGAGTCCCTCCACTCTTCATGGTCCTTCTTAAATGGCATTGGCAAGAATCTCGGTTCCCACAAAGAATTTGCAATAGGCTAAAGAGAACCCTCAGCTTTTGTGAAAACAGCCAGCGGTAGAAGAGCAAGGATTAAAAACCCCTTCAAAACCCACAAGCCATGGAAGGGATAAAACCAACATGCTTCAGGACATGAGCTAACTTCTAACTACCAGGGGCCAGGAGGAGATTATCCCAGAACAGCCTCCTCTGAACTGTCTTGCACCTTCCTCTGAAGCATCTGGTGCTGGCCACTGCTGGGGACGGATGGGTTAGATGAGCCACTGGTTCAGGATGACCATCTCTCTGTCCTGGATTCTATGCCGGGTCTCTCAACGAGAGGGACAGCCCTTTATCATCAGGGGCTGGGATATCAATGGACAGAGCTTCACCCATTGGCTTTGGAAGAGATGGACACAGGGATTTCAGTCCCTAAAGGAGTGATCCCACAAAGTCTTTGGGAAGCCGATGAAAAAGTCTCCACTGTCCCCCTCACAGAAGCCAAGAGAAAATTCAGGTTAATGCACACAAAAGGCACCACCCTCCCAAATCCCCTCAGCATCTGGGAAGATGCCGTAGCCCGACTGTAGAGTCTGTTTATATAAAAGGAAGGAGAAAAGAAACATACTGTGAAGTAACGCCTAGACACAGCTCTAAGCTGGCTGAGTGCTTCCCGACGACAGGGAGTCTGGGTAGGAGCCCCTGCATTGCTAGAAGATGGTGGTTCACTCCCCACAGGGACTTGACAACGACAACCTTAATGGAAGACAAAACCAAAGCCAGCTCGTCACTGTGTACTGAAGGTGAGCACTGGAGATCAGAGGGGCATGGAGGGGGTTGGGGGCACAGCACTCCCCCTGCTTTGGAATCCCCATGTGCCCATGCTGGGCTCAGGACTTACAAACGGCACCATCACTGGTCAGTCCCCACAGACTCCCTGTGTTCCATCCTTTCCTACAAGGGCCCCAAATTTCCCCCATTTCCCTGATCCCTCTCACCCATCACATTTCCTGCTAACACTGACCGGCCAGGTCTCCCTCCTGCACTAGTCAATGCTGCCCCTCCATCAGCTGCAGGGGGTTTTATGGTGCAACCACAGACACTCCCTCTCCCCGCAAGCCAGGCTTGAGTGCTCTGCTTCTTTCCAAACTGGTCTGAGTCCCCTCTGGCACCCAGATTAGGATCATACATCGAGCCTGGATCAATTCCCACCAGGTAGTTGAGAGGACCACCACTAGGCTACCACCAGGCGAGGGGGCCGTGCCCAGGGATTGCATTTCGTAATATTATACCCGCCAAAGGAGATGCTTTTAAACGAGATGCACCCCCGCCCCCAATGCTCTTCACATACCAGCACATTTCAAATGAAAAATATTAGTGTGCTTCGTTTGCCTTTTATTTCCTAAGGGAAGCTCAGGTCAGACAATTGAGGGAATTCCAGCAAGGTTCTTGCTTTGAGTTTGTTCTCCAACTGCACGAGAGACTTTTCTCCTTCAAAGTTACACGCTCAGCCAGTGGTTTGGCTGGAATCTGAACCCAGAGGAGGCTCCAGTTACCAAATCTTTGCTCAAATCACTCTAGAAAACCCAACCTCTTGTGCTATTTTAGGAGCGTCCCAATGTTAAGGGCTAGTGTGGTACAGACGCAAAAGAAATTCAGTCTGTCCTAAACACTGAGCGAATACAAGCATTTACACAGACCTCTGCCAATGCACAGAGGGCACTGCTGGAGGGAAACTTCTTGCACTCTGACTCATCACCCCATCTAGTAACTATTAGCACAATGCATGTCCAGAAATGGAAGTTCACCTTTCACCTCTGAAGACTGGAGACATGAGCAAATCCCATTGAATTCACTCCAATGGAAGTTACCTGTATCTTGTGATGGGAGAAATAGGATCCTAGAATCAAGTGGTCTCTAACCTTATTTCTGATACTCATAGAACTTAAGGCCAGATGGGACCATCATGATCTAGTTTGACCTCCTGCACATCGCAGGCCACAGAACTTCACCCACCCACTCCTGTAATAGATCCATAACCTCTGGCTGAGTTACTGAAGTCCTCAAACCATGATTTAAAGACCTCAAGTCTCAGAGAATCCACCATTTGCTCTAGTTCAAACTAGCAAGTGACCCGTGCCTAATGCTGCAGAGGAAGGTGAACCCCCCTGGGTCTCTGCCAATCTGGGGGGAAATTCCTTCCCGACCCCAAATATGGTGATCAGTTAGACCTTGAGCATGTGGGCAAGACCCACCAGCCAGACACCTGGGAAAGAATTCTCTGTAGTAACTCAGAGCCCTCCCTATCTAGTGTCCCACCAGCCTTTGGAGATATTTGCTGCTAGCAGTCGGGTTTGAGGTGCGTCCCCAGGCTTATAGGAAGGAGGAGTTGGGCCAGGACTGGACATACTGGTCATGATTCATGTGTAATGTCCAGTCTACAGGAGGCCAAGAAAGGATAGGATAGGAGAGAAAGCTAGAGAATGGAAGGGGGGCAAGAATTCCAGACGCGGTGTGCCAGGGTTTATTATTGCTTCTAAACCTCTTTCCCAGGACTACCCTCCTCCCTCCCTCCCCCCACTCCGACATCTTCAAAATCACCACCTCTGTCAAAAGTGCAGTAATTGTGCTTGTTGCAACAACCCCTGAGACAGCCTGGCAATCAATAGTGCAAATATTAAAACCCATAAATCTAACCAACCTTTGACACTGGACTGCAGTTTGCCGATCTAACCCCACAGATGTGATTTTTCATCTGGGGAGTGACGCAAGGGGTTGCTGATGACCTGTAGATTAAAGGGTCAATTTATTTTAACACCGCTCTTTTCCAACAGTCTTCTTTCCCCTTCCCCTCCCCCACCTCCCCCCGTGTTTTCATGTTGGCGTTTGATTGATTCTGCTGTTCAGACAATCAGGGTGCAGGGAGTGAAAAAAGGGAAGAAAATGGCCTGGCACAGCCCCAACGCGCTCAGATACAAAATGATGGGGGAAAAGATGTCATGTGAAAAGAATGCACGCAGGCAAGCGCGGGAGGCAGATCGCGTATCAGCCCTCGAACCGCCCTTTAACCAAGACTAGTGTAGTTGGAACAAACACAGCACCACAAAGCAGCAGAAAATATTCCCTTCCCCAGCTCACCCGGAACAGAACTGTGTGGCTGAATAAACAGAGAGAAGGCACAGACCTAGCTGAATGCCGAAGAAGAGTGGGATCCCAGAGCCTTGAATGGGGAGAGGGAAAGGGGGAAAATCAATAAATAAAAGGGTTTGTTTTCCCATCTTCTTCGATTCAGACATCACGGATCTTCCCGCGTTTGTTGTGAGCTATGGAATTGTAATTGATGGGCTTCCTTTACCCCCAAGTGTTAGTTAGGCATCGGAGTTAAATAAAGGTTAAGCTTTTAAAAGAAAGAGGAAAAAGGCCCAATTTTCCAGCTGTAGGTGCCTGAAGTGAGGTCCCTAAATCCATCTCTAGGCCTGATTTCCAAAGGGCCTCAGCACCCCCAGTTCCTGCTGATATCGCTGGGAGCCGTAAGTACTCAGAACGTTGACGCTCGCTGGCAAGGGGACTGAGTGTAACAGGAAGGCAGGGTCAGGCCAGATGGGGCCAGGGGATCCGGCAATAGAGGCAGGGGAGTCTCCCCACCTCTGTGTCACCAGTTCAAATACAGAGCAGGTAGGTGGTGACCTTCTGACAGTGATTCGGTGGCCCAGGTATGAAATAAGCAGGTGACCGTCTCTCAATCTCCAGTGGATACCTCTCTCCAGACCCATCATTGAGCCCTCTCTGCTTAAAGAGGGCTGCTCTCCTGGGTGCCTGCAGCACTGCAGGTCAGGAATCGCACGAACGGGCAGAGCTGCCAAGGGACCAGAATTCGGAGCAGCAGGGAGGCTGCAGGTCAGGACATGAGTCCAGCTGTGTGGAGGAACCCTGCAGAGCTACCCACTCTCTAGCTCTCTTTCATAGGTGCTGGAATGAACTGAATTCCCCTAGAAATTAAAAATAAAAGAGAAAATTGCCTGCCTAAGGCTGCCGGGCTCTCAGGGGCTCTGCCTAGGCCAGCAGGCTGGGACTTGAGGAGTCCCTTCATTTGCACTCAGCTCGACAATGGGCTGAAGATCTGCAGATGGAATGAAATAGACAAGTCTGCTGGGTTTCTGGTCTAGCTTACTGAACTCTAATCACATGGATACAGGCGGCTACACGTCTTCGAAGCCAGGCTCTTACTTCTCTGACCATCTCCCCCAGCTGCCTGCAATCCCAAGAGACCAGGGCAGTGGCCCACCATGGACGACTTGAATTGCAGCAGCGACGCAGGCTCTGGTCAGGATCAGCGTCCCCATTGTGCAGGCTCTGCACAAACCCAGAGGCAGACACGGTCCCTGCCCCAAAGAGCTTATGTTGACTTGAAGGCAAAACACAAGAGGTGGGTGTAACAGACAACTGGAGGGAATGAGGGCAGCGGGAGGAGCATCGCAGGGAGAGGAACCACAAACTCCCTCTCTGTTTTCTCTCATTCGCATGAGTGAATCCCGGAGTGGGGGTGGTTCCGGAGATCTGTTCCCACCTCTTTCCCCAGAGGTGTTTTAAGCTCAGAAGATCTCCGCTGACGCTCAACAGGTGCAAGGCCAGCTTTACCCTTAAAAGAAATCCCGCCTACTACGGAAAAGCCCGGCCGCCCTCTGAAACCAGAGCCAACATGGCCTAATAAACATTACCTGGTAGAAAGCAACTGCCCTCTTTGGAAAGAATTTCCAATCCACGTTGGGATTGAGCCAAAGCCCACGTTAGTAACTTGCCCTTGCTTTCGCTGGCGTTGGATCAGGCCCGCTGTACGGCCTCACCACCAGCTTTTACGTGACAAACTCCAGGAGTTACAAAAATAACATTCTTGAAAGTTGTTTTCTTGTTGCCTCTGACCTGGGGACACGCGATAACGCCGTCACCTGGAGTAAGGCTCCCACGCTTTTGGAAGTCCCAAACAGGCTTGGGTTTAGATCTTAACTGGGGACTTTACTTCGTTCGACGCTGCTTTTAATAACCTCCTGAACCTGTGGCTGAGCTGTATCTTTGCATCCTCTGCTCCTCTCTATCGCCAACAAAAGCCAGGTCCTGCTTAGAGCTGAATGACCACTCATCTCTGCAGGGTGCAGCCACGGACATAAAAAACCTGAGCCCTCTTCCAAAGCTCCCTTAAGAGGCTCCCTCCTCCTCCTCCTCACTCTAATGGATCTTTAGCTAGAAATATTTCACCTGATCCCTGGAACCACACTGCTATGGCCTTCAGCTCCGTGCTACGCTGGGGTTCCTAAGTCTTAGACATTTTTGGTGTTGCCAGTGCCCATTTCCTCCTCCACGAAGTCCTCAGTCTCCTGCAGTTCCTGGTTAATTTCATACTAGGGAGGGTGTGAGCGATTTCAGGAAAAAGCACCAAGAAGAGTAGCTTCGGGGCTTTACGTGCTAAGATCAGTGGCCCAAAATATTCAATTTCAATACAGCCATGGAAAAAAAAAAAAGGCAGGAAGCTCTTATACAAAGCCTTATCTGCACTGGGATTTTCACCCCCTGTATAACTGTCCTGGTGCAATCCTACGTGTAGACATGGTTTACTCCAGTGCGGAGAGATTCACATTGGTGCAGCTATGTCGACTTCAAACCAGAATAAGCAGTTCCACGAAATCGCATTCACACTAAGGATCTGCACTGATGGAGCTACTCCAGTGGCTAGTAGACAAAAGCCTAATTCCCCCAAAGCATCCAACGGTGACTAGCTATTTCCACTAGTACACGTGTCCAGGAGAGGAGCAACAGATCAGGGCTGCTCTCCTATCTCCACTATAATCTGTGTTCTCTAGGGAAGCCATGGTGATGTCCTTGAGGAGCGGGGAGAGCATTGTGCAATTCCTCTTGGAGGAATCAACCTTCTGTGCACCTGCAGGGTTTTCTTGTTTAAATCTCATTCTTACACTCCACTTCCTGCAATTATCTCTGCAACTGATCAGTTTGGTTCCTCTCCAGCTTTTAAAATAAACGAGAACTCATACGCCCTGGTTATTTCTTTTAACAGGTCAGTGCCTCCCTATGGGTCTGAAACCCCTCGAGTCACCAGAGGAGTTTCACATGTGTGTTTGTCTGTGCGCTGCAGCCACTGATGGAAGGATTTATAAAGAACTCACATTATTCCCTGTATTTTGAGAGCCAAACAGGAGCAAAAACCACTGTGAAAAGTGGATTTTTCTCTCATATAAGACAACGTTTTTAATTAATATCACAGTAACACCACACACACAGAGACACAGTATAAACATGGCATCTCCCTTGATTTCTTAAAAGGCACAAAATCACACATTTTAATTCATATATCTCAAGGGGTAAATAACCTAGGCTTAAATGTCTGCCAAAAGGGAGTGGGAAAGTCCAAGACAGACACAGATTTGCTTTCCCCAACTTTAAAATGGTATAAATATTGGGTGTTTAGTTGACATGCCAAAGAATTGTCTACTGGCTACTCAAGTTCAGCTGAATTCACATTTGCCTTCCCACCCCTCTTAAATTTCTTTTTTGTTTGTTTGCATTGTAATTTTTCCTCCACGCCACAGGAACTTTAATGGAATCCTACTGGGTAGGAATATCGTCAGAGAAGGAACATACTCTTGCTTTAAACATGCCTCCTTAAGGCTTATTGTGTCTCTCTTCCCAGCTTTCTCCCTGACTGGAGCGATGGGACAAGGCCTAATTTTGGTGAACCCCAGACCATGGTCCATATGAATCACTGGCCATGGAGATTAACTCGCCTAACAGGCACTTTTATGCCTGTTTGGAAAGGAAACATGATGTGCTTTTACATTACTCAGATATAAGTCTCTGACCATTCCTCTCCTCTTACATAGCAGGCAAGGCAAATGCTATTAAGCATCCAGATAGTTAAAAGACTTTCAAAAATTCTTCTAAATCTAACCTTACATGGGAAACACAAAGAATGGCAAGAAAGGAATCTGAACTCTTATAACAAACTGGATTTGCAGCACTTGGGGCCCGTTCTGCAGGCATCCCTGTTTAAACTGTTCCAGAGAATGTTCCCAAGGCTGTGTTGATCCAGACCAATGCTGTGGCCGTGATGTCTGCACCAAACACGAATCCGCTTCTGCCCAGCTCTCTCTTTTGTCTGTTAAATGCATTTAAAAGGAATCCCATTTTAAAATCCTGCCCTGTTACTAACACCTTCCATTAGTGCATCGGACATGATTTTTGAAATCTAGTTCACTTTTCTTCTGCTTGTGACATTTACAGCTTCCCTCAGTTTGGACTGTAAAAATACTGGAAACTGGTCAGTTTCACTTTTGTTTAAAGTGAGTTCCTTGACAATTTCACTTTCAGGCTCTCTTTGCACTATGTTACTAGAAGTTGCAAACACTGCAGGAAATTGCAGGGGGTGGGGGTTGGTTTGTTTATAAATCATTATTCTAAACACTTTCCAATGGGTTTTATTTTAAATAGAAATATTTTGTTATTTATCTTAGGCTTTGTTAAATAGGACCTCTTAAATCGGAGGCCTAAACTAACCAGGAATAAATCTTTTGGAAATTAAATCTCTGTTGGCTCATTAGATTTTCACAGAGACAACTGTACGGGTCCTGCTGCCTTATGTGGAGGTAGTTGGGGTTCTCTGTGAACCTTGGAGTTCTGTACTACCACAACCTTCCAGAGTTTAAATCCATTTAAGACTCACAGACTGGAATGCACTGAAAAATAACTTCACCACCCTTCTGGGGGCAAGGGTTAGGGCTTTTGTTATTTTATTTGTCATCCTCGATGATTTGCACGTATCTATTTCAAATCACATTGATGCTACCCGGAGGGAAATTATGGACATTTAAGAAAAATCGAGTGACTGTTGCTCTGCAGAAGATCAAAATTTGGGTCTGCTTTTTAAGATCTGCATCAGAAAAATGCGGCAAACAGAAAAACAAAATAATCTGTGCTCATCTTCAATAATTCATTTTAAAAAAATTATTCCCCATGCCTCAACTTCCATACAGTAAAGAAAATACCATAAAACCCCCCGCCTCGGAAAGAGTGTGTGTGTGTGGGGGGGGGGAAATCCAATCACCTATCATAAGTATTGAAGGGGGCTGTTTATTGGATGATTAGTGTTTCACTAGAATTGCAAAGCACATTCAAACAGGGAAGGTTCAGTAAGAGAAAGGAGGGTCCACCTTCATAAATGCAGACAATGTTTGTGAAAACATGCTTTGATAAAGAGCTGGGCAACATTCAGCCCAGATGTTCATTTGTCAATGAAGGGAGGGCAGGGAGAGGAGGTTTTAAATTAATCTTCACAACTAGAAAGGAGCTTGTAACACACACCATATGGGTACAAATATCCATTAACCCCTCTCCCCCCCAGAGCAGCTTGCTTGGAATCCGACTGTGACTATGATGTTTCTAGCCCAGTCAAGGGCTCCTTAACCCAGCCTGAATTTCATCTCTCCCCCCACCCCCACCGATCCCATCTCTCCAATCACGGCTTCGTCCTTCACAAAATATTCCAGCGAAGAAAAACAATTTAAAAAAATGCCTGCCCAGCTTTTCTTTCCCATGCATGTTTTAAATGCAAGCCCGGCTGTATAGTGCAATTCAACTGCTCCACCTCTAGTTCCAGCATCGTCTCCCGGACATTGGTATGACAGCTGCCTCCCTTCCCAAAAACCAATTTACCCACGAGTGATTTTTTTAACCCTCCCAAAACTTCGTTGTTCGTTTTTTTTTTTTTTTTGGGGGGGGGGGGTGTTTATTAAATGCAAATTAATCCCGCTAATGGAGCCGTCTGCGGCATGTTGTGCATTGAAATGAACGTTTTTGCACCGGTTTATAGCCAACCCGCGGCTCTGCAGAACGAGCTGGTGTAAAATCGTTCCACCGAGACCCGAATAAAAACCTCAATCCAGTGTCCGTGTAAAAGAGACCCGGAGACCCCCCACGCACGTTAATAACGCACCCGGGGGCCCGGACAGTGACTCCTGCGCGTAACAACGCAACACAAGGAACAAGCGGGTTGTTCTCCACCTAGACACGAATTTTTGCTGATGGGAAAGTGCTACAAAAACCCAAAACAATTAAAAAAACCCAACCACCCTCTGCCCAATCCCCAGAGAGCAGCAACATACATAGGGGGAGGAGGGCGGGCTACACACGCAACAAACCCAACGGCACTATTTTGGTGTGTGTGGTTTAAGTCTAGGAAAAACCCCAGGATGAGCTCTGAAAAATGCAAACTATCAGGGACTTAAGAGACCCACATTCAGCTTCGGCTTGTGCCTCCCACCTAACCTGCATCAAACATGCGCCCCCGCACTCCCTCGCTCGCTGGGAGCAAGGACACGGGCAAACGCCGCTGCATTCCCAATTCGGGCGCCAGGCGCAGTCCCCTCCACGGCGCCCTTGGAAAAGCGAAGCGCTCTGCCCCCGCGTTCTCACTAGTCAGCCCGAGCGAGGGGCAGGGGGAGGAAAGGGCCCGCACCCCACCCAGGCTGGGGCTAGCCAGGCTCTTAATGGGGCCTCCCGCAGAGAGCCAGGCACCCACCACGGCAAGGCAACACACAGGCACAGAAAAGGAGTCTGTTCCCTTGCAAAGCGGAGTACACCGCAGCGCTCCCGCTGCTTCTCCTGCGGCGCTGAGCTGTGCCTTGAAACCCAATGCCGCCTTGCCAGGCTGTTGCAATGAAGCACCTGGCCTCCCTCGCTCCCGGCAGAGCCTTTCCAAAGCTCTTCAGTAAACAGTTCCCTCCTCCCCCTGGGAAGACCGGCAGAGCCACAGGTTACTTGGCTTGATCTTAAAGAGACCTCAGCCCTTTAATCTGATCGAAAGCCAACACACACACAGAGTCTCTCTGCAGGAATCAACAATCTCCTGGCTGCAGGCAAATCTGGGTTTGAACCTTATCCTCCCATCTTGTTCCCTTTCTTCCACCTTAATAGCTGCAGTGGAATTTTTTTCTAATGCACTCCCCTTATGGAACAGTCTAAAGTTGAGAGGGGTTTTTTTTCCCCGCCCTCCTTCTTCAGGGAGAGAAAAAACAACCCACATTTTTGTACAAAACAATTTGCTGTCGCAAGTACCTATAGATCCCTTCACGGCTGCCTGATAAGTAACCAGTCAAAACAAGTGTTCTGCTCCTGTCAGCCCTGTTGGGGCTCATGGAAAGCCCTCTGTTTGCCTTCTGCTGGGCACAGCTATGGCCCAAAGCAGGCCAGGAAGGGAAGGAACACAGCACAATTCAACCTCATGTGTGAAACAGGAAAAAAGAAACAGCTGACACGTTTGGGGTTCTAAAGTGTTGTAGCTGGTGTGGGCCTCAGGCTATTAGAGAGAAGGGGGGTGAGGTAATAACTTTCATTGGACCAATTTCTGTTGGTGAGCAAGACAAGCTTACGTGGAGTTCTTCCAGGTCACATTTGGGGTGTTTTTTTAAGAAAAGTTGAATTCAGAGAGGGCCAGGAAAAAGAGGGAAACTTGTAAAGAGCATTCCCATCACCTCCCTTCTCCAGCCAATCTCTTCTTTGATAGAGGTCTCTTGGAACATAAGATGCACCCCAAAGGGCCAACATATAAGTGCAACAAGCCATATCCTAGTGAGCACCTGTGACAGCCACCCTCTTGGCCAACACACCAAGGGTCCACAGAGCTATCGACATGAGTCTCTATAGTTTGAGTTCCTGAGCCAGGCTGTCAAGGTGGGAATTGTAACAGACCCATGTTCTCTAGGGGTTGGGTACAAAGTGGGATCTCCAACACACACACACACCAACCTGTGAAGAACTGACGTGTATTTGAGCACTGCTGCCCTCCACTGGGTAGATTTGGGACTGCCTGCCTGTGTGTCAAAGACCCTGTACGGCTAACAGCTAATGGAGATTCTCCATTAGTTTAAGTAGCTGGGGTCTGTGCTTTTAGAGGAAGAGGATCAGGATTCTCTCTCTACTGTCATAATGGAGTTCCAAGCATGTTACCATGGTGCATAGCACAAGAGCTGCAAATTTCTTACTTAGACATGGATCTATGACAACAATGTTTTTCTATTACTGTACACAAGGAATTATTTTTTAAATAAAATCAGTTAATTGGCAGGACCTAAGGCACATCTCTGGGGTGCCCCAGTCAGTGCTGGGGGGAAAGGTGCTGCAAGAGTTATTTGCCTAGAGGTGCTGTTGTCAGCTGGTAATATAATGTGTAGCTCACAGAAGTTAGCAGCAGTCTTCTCAGCCAACTAGTCCATCTCTCTGCTCCCTATTGTACATGCTAATTAGTGTTTTGTCCTGTCCAATCTGTGGTACTTATGTGGCCCTCATTACCATAGCAGCTGAGTGTTTGTATCCTCACAACTTCGCCCCGCCATGAGGTAGGGCAGTGCTATTATCCCCATTGTACAGGTGAGTCACTGAGAGGCTAAATGACTTGCCCCACATCACACAGGAAGCCTGTGGCAGAGCACTGGAAACCCAGGTTCAATTCCCTACCCCCTGAACCATCCTGCCCCTCTTTCCAAACAGCCTGCGCGATGAGGCTTCCATTCCAGCGAGTGCAGCACCAAGGTGATTTCAGGCAGGCTCCTCACCCTGACTGAGGTGGGGGAGCTCCCCGATCTCAGCCTGTCACTCGCTGGGGCCTTCAACCGTTTTTCTTGCAGTCCAGACACAGACAACAGACCCCACCCCTCCAGCTGCAGCCAGGGCCTTTTCATGCCACTGCCATCACACGGCACTGCTGCTGTCAGAGGGGCTGTCAACCCCCCTGGTAGATGTATTTCGTCAGCAGATCAACGGCATTCTTGTCCAGAGACTGTACTGCATTTTCAGCATCGTCAGCTATGAAAGAGATGAGGATGAGCAAGAATGCTGAGTGAACAAACCGGGCTGGGTGGGAGACACCAGATCGCCTATCCGCCCTGGAGCTGGCTGATGGTGAATCACTGCACTCTTTGGGGAGGCCTGTAGGCTGAAGGAAAGACAGAGATGAGACATGCCCCCTCTCCCAGCCGGGTGATGATGTAAATGTCCCTTTGTAACATGGGGATACATGATGTTTCCTTTGCATTGGGGTGTGGCTCGCTATAGGCCTGATCCTGTAAACTGCTCCACACAGGTAGACCTGCACAGAACCCCATTCATTTCAGCAGAGCTCCACCTGGGTCTGTCTTCACTGAGCTCATTACAGGATTGAGGTCTTATGTTCATGGTAAACATCACCCCCTCTCCTGATCAGCCAGGATCAGATAGACCAGTGGTCTCAAACTTTTTTTTTCCACGGACCACTTGAAAATTGCTGAGGGTCTCGGCGAACCACTTCATGAACTTTCCAAATGTTGTTTGTACCGTTAGCTAACTATTGAAAAGCGCTTTGGATAAAAGCGCTATATAAAAAGACGTAATAATTAAAGTTTTTTTGTACTACAGATAAAAGCACACAACTCATATTTTAATATCAGTAGTCTTACCTTTCTAATGTAATGGATGTGTCCTCTCCCTCCCCCCCCCACCCACCACAGCAGCTCCCAAGCTGAGGCTGGGAACAGGGGGACCAGATAGCATATGTGAAAAATTGGGATGGGGATGGAGAGGTAATAGGTGCCTATATAAGAAAAAGCCATGAATATCAGGACTGTCCCTATAAAATCGGGACATCTGGTCATCCTAGCTGGGAAGGAGTGTGGGGGGGTCTCTCTCCCACCACAGCAGCCACAGAGCTGAGGCTGGGAAGGAGGGCCGTCTCTCCTCGGCAGCTGCAGTCCTGGAGCTGGGGAAAGTCACCATTTTCTCTGGCCGCTGCAGCCCTGCATGTCCCAAATTCCCCCCACCCCACCCCCTCTTCTCACTGCACTGCCCCCTCCCACCTACTCCCTATTCCCCCCAAGGCCACTACCTCACCTTACATGTGTATCTTCTCCAGGGTCCAGGCACCTAATTAGTGGAGCCATGCCTGCGCAGAGCACCTGAATGGAGCTCGCAGACCGCAGGTGGTCCATGGACCACAGTTTGAGAACCTCTGAGATAGACTAAGTGGGTGGAAAGAACTAGCACAACATTGAGACAGGTAGCAAGAAGCGTTTAACTGGGCTGGTATGTCAGCGTTACAGATGCTATGATTTACTAGTGTATGTGAGGAAAGAAGCCATAGCCCATGAAGTCAACAGGTCCAGAGACTTACCAAGAGATGCCTGACAGACCTCAGCCAGCCTTCAGCATGGTGGATCTCACCTGGAGAAAATGGGACTGACAATTGGGAAGAGAGAGTTGAAAGGGTGGAGGAAAAACGAGAGGCAGCAGCAAAAGCCAGACCTGGAGTTAGATTTTTTTTTTTTTTTTTTTTTAAACTTTGCTGCCTTCTGGAAGAATGAAGGATTATAAAATATTGAAAAGATGTCTAGAACACCCGGCCAATCGATCCAGGAAGATGATCAAAGCGTGTGCTCACGCCACGCTCTGGGTCTAGCCGGAGGAGTGGAGTGGGAAAGGGGTTTTATACTTCCTTGGAGGAAGGGATCTCGGCTCTTTTGAAAATGAACATTAAACCAGATCCACTCAATGTCATTCGCGCTTATAGGATTTCACAAACCTAGTGGAAAGGCAGCCGGGGATTGGGGCAGCAAAAGTAACGGATTGGAGAGGATCTTAGAAGTAGCAAAAATACCCCAGGAGGAGCTTGATCTACCTCTCAAAAGGTGGGACCTTTTCCCGCTAACCATATTCTTTAGCTAAGCTTTGAGATTGCTCTTTCGTCTGTGCTCAGCGCCCGGATATTTTGGGGAACTCTGCCTCACTGGAACAATCTGTTCCCAAGAAAGAACAAAGCAGCAAGAAAAGGACCTGGGCTGCAGTAGATGCTGAGAGTTGCAACATCAGAAGGGTAGGACATGAACTATTCATGGCTTGTTGGCTGCTTTTGAAGCAGGTCTCAAAGCCCTGTATATTTCGCTGGAATGTCTCCTGTACATGATCGTAACTGTTTATGCAAGTGTTAGCCCCGGAATGGCTGAGTTATTTGTAATGTGCAGAAGACCAGAGGCAAGGCATTTATGTAATTTTGAGCCGCAGTTATTGTTCTATTTTGTAGCATAAGTGGCCATTCGGTGCTTTGCTCCATTACAGACAGCATGTTTTGTTAAGTGCGTGGATTTAATGTGCACACATTCTTAGGCTACAGAGCTGTGCTCCGCTTTCTGCTCTGCTAAAGTCAGGGAGCTACTGGAATATTTTCTATTTGGGCTTTTTTCTCCCCTATTCTCTCCTGTCCCAGAGAGGAAGGGCTGGCAAAACTGAAACAGATCCTTAGCTGGGATAAATCAGCACAGCTCCACCAAAGTCAGTTTATACCACTTGAGAATCTAGCCCAGTGGTGTAATTCCACTGAACTCAGGGTGGTTGCATCAGGGATTAATTTAGCCCAGTGGTTTTCAACCTATGCTCTGCGGGTCTGCAGACTATGTCTCAGGGGTCCGCAAAAGGTTGTCATTACCATAGAAGAGTGGTTTTCAGCCTAAGATCTGTGACCCCAGAGGGTCCACAGACTATGTCTACAATTTCCAAAGGGGTCCAACCTCCACTCAAAATATTTTAGGGGTTCACAAATGAAAAGGTTGAGAACCGCTGCATTAGCCCATGGCATGGATGGAGCACTGGCAGCTTCAAGTCAGCCATTTTACTCAATTGTACATTATGTCATTGTAACACACTGGTGGCTAATTCTTACCTGTGTAGAGTATCACACTAACTAGGGGCAAAACTCCCATTGACTTCAATGGTCCAGGGTCTGGTCCTGGGTGAATGCCGTACCACCTGACCCCCACCATCCACAAACAGCCCCCCAAAATTAAAAGTAAATAATATTGCAACCATTCAAGCTGTAAAAGACAAAGATCCACCAGCACGTTTTACATGCTTTAATGGGTCAGATAGGTTAAGCCCCACATTTTTAAAGGGTTGTACAAAAACGGATGGGAACAGAAGAGTTTCCAGGGTTACATGTGTTTAAGTTGAGCAATCCATGCACAAACATTAGAAGCCGAACACAACAACATGGTATCAGGGCAGGGGCAGGGATGCAAACATGGAGCCAATGAAGCCCTGAAAGCATCCCCCTCCCCCCTGCTTCTCCCTCCCCATAAGGGCAGGGCAAGGACAATAAGCTGTTATTATGGTTATGGGCATTTATGTCTCACTGACAGATGTACGTCACTGTACCAGCCAATTAGGGATGCCCCTCAGGCTCCAACATCGAACTGGCAATTGGCCAGGGAGCTCCAGCCAAGTGCCCAGAATGGCTGCGTGTGTCTTACCTCTGTGCTAGTGCACAAGAACCATAGAATGAAACTGATCAGAATCACCAGTGAAACTAACCAGGTTGGACTGGAGTCCCAGTCTGAGTGCGATGCAGGCAGTAAACAAAGAGCGTGCATTCCCACAAGTCTGTTAGCAACATCAGTACAGGCGTATCGACACAGACAGATTGCTTGTCTCAGCAGTGTCCTTTTAACCTTGTATGTTTCTTTGAACATACAAGCTTCATGCTTCATCTTGGCTGAGAACTGAGAGCCTTTGGTGCAGAAAAGGATTCAGGGTCCTAATGCCCAGGCTACTGACTCCAGAAATGACAAGCTACTTATGCAAGAAGTGACACACAGTTTCCATCCCCCACACCAGTACCCACATCACAAAGGAAGCAAAGTGGGGACCCAGACTTGACACAGGGCTTAGCAGGTTGGGTTTGGAGAATGCTAGTGGTTGCGATATTGTTTGTTCCAAAGGTGGAGGAGATGTCAGGACAGACAATGGGTGGAAAAGCCAGGATGGGGTGTGACAAGGTACAGCTAGGTAGCATGAACCAGCAGAACTACCCTGACAAGGTATCTGGGGAGGTACCAGGCATGTGCCTTTTCTGCCATAGATACATACTTAAAGCAGACTAATCACCTTCATGCTGCAGGTCATATAGACCAAAGCTTGGTGCACGAGAAACAGCCCAGCTTTTGGGGCTCATAGGAACAGCCCCTATGACAGAGACGCCAGGGCTCTCTGAATAGTTCTCCATGCTCCTAGGGTTTGTCCACACACGCACAGACAGCCTGACTCAAAATACAGCTCCAAGGTTCTCTCCCTAACTGAGCTAGTTCCAGTTGAGTCCAGCCACATTTCCACATCAGGGAGCTCCCCAATCACCGCTTAGGATTCTCTGCTTCAGATGAGGGTTTTTGCTATCGATGAGCCTGAACTAAAACCCAAACTCCAACTGAACAGCTCAGGCCCGTCTCATGCCTTTTATGCCATAGTCAGAACCTATTCTCTAACCAGGGGCCAGTCCTGCACCCACAGACATCAATGGGAAGGGTGCGACTGACTTCACCCGGGGACTAATCCGAATGGAACATTTTCAGCAGGTGCCTCCTGGTTCCAATTGGCAGCTAAGTTTGGGGACAGAACAATGGGCTAGTGGTCCTTAGAGCTACTGGCGCACCAGCAGAAGCCAACAAAAGGATTCTAATTGCGTCTCCTGGAATTCCCACTAGGGAACAGGTCTGAGCCATGATCACCCTGGTGCGGTGCTTTAAGATTTCCTTCCTCCGGGGGAGAGGAAGGGCGAGAGGTACGGCACAGAGGCGCTGCTGAAAACATTGGTGCTCCTGGGAGGGCATTAAAAGGAGCCCCTTCCCTTGGGGCACCGCAATTCGGATTTAACCCTGGGATTCCCCTAATGAACACTCACCTGTAATTAACATAACCAGCCACCAGGGATCCCATTATTCCCAATAACATGACTATTAGGGCCTCATTTACCAGGCTTTATAGAGGAAAAAGAAACTTGATTCTTCAAGGGGAGCAAGACTAGAATGTTTCAGGTTCACTGACTGCACCTCAAACAACGTATTTAACCCTTTACAATGAATTGTAGTGGCCACGCTCAGCCTGGCCAGTGTCAAGCCGTTTTTCTAGGCCGTGGTTCTTGATCTTTTCCATCCTGTGTTACAACAGAACTTCCTCTCCCTGCCCTTGTTTTGGGGGCCCGCCCATCCCATCTAGCCAGACAGAAAGAGAGGGTGGTTATTTCCCCCTCCCCCCCAACATATTCTTGACTCTCAGGTTGAGAACCTATGTTCTAATAAGGGTCCAATCCTCAGCTGGTGCAAATCAGCATCACTCCATTCAAGTCAATAAAGCTATGGCAATATACAGCAGCTGAGGATCTGGCCATCAGAACGTGTGTGGAATAATCTGTCCAATCATCATTTCCCACCCCCCCATATTTCCAAGGACATGCCACCATCCCACCATGACCTGGCAATGGATGGAGATGGCTTTGCAGCAGTGAGTAGATGACTAAATTTGATTCAGGTTTGGATCACCATTTTAGGGGTGCTAATATCCAGGTTTTGGTTCAGCCCACTGTAATGAGATCATGCCCCCCCTTCTATGGTGAATTTGGGGTCTGCATTTGGATTTTACACCCCAAAGTTCAGGGGTGTTTGGATCTGAAGTTTTGTTTCACACTCACATCTAGACCAAAATAAGTCTTTTCCTGCTCAGGGTGGGACTTTCAATATCATTACAGTGAGTTAGATGGGGTTCAGTGCTGAACCCCCTTAGGGGTTTTTGAAAATCTCACCCACAGTGTCTATGATTCTATGTCTCACTTAAAACCCATCAGCAAAGAATTGATTCCAAACAATCCTCCAGAAAAATGTCCTCTCCAAGGTGGTGAGAAACCTCTCAGCTCATAGCCTCTCCCTGTAGGATCGTAACAGCAGAAACTTGTGCCTGAAAGGCTGGGTACAGAGATGTGAGTATAGCTTTGGATCAAGAACTCCTAGGGAAACACTGAAGGGCAAAGGAGGTGAGGGCAGTCTGCATCTGTCCTCTCTCTAAATACTTCATAGCTTTCTGCACCAGCCTGCCTTACAAACATTAACAAATCTACCCTCTCCATACCCCTGTTGCATCCAAAGAAGTGAGGTTTTTACTCACGAAAGCTTATGCCCAAATAAATCTGTTAGTCTTTAAGGTGCCACCAGACTCCTTGTTGTTTTTGTAGATACAGACTAACACGGCTACCCCCTGATACTTCATACCCCTGTGATATCAACCCCACTTTACAGGCAGGGAATGGAGGCACAGAGAGATTGATTTGCCCAAGATCACACAGGGCAAGCTTGGTGGTATTTCTCTGGCTATCGGAACGTAATGCAATAACTTCTGAACACTGCATCAATTATCTCCCACGACGAAAGAAGAAGACTCCCTCGTGGTGAAGCCAAGAACTGAGCCCCCCGGTCCTCCCGTATCCTCAGCCTGTGCATCCCCCAGAAACCACCCTCCCTCCTTGACAGGGCTGGTTAGTGCTGGGCTCTGTGCAGTGATCCCTGAACAGGACGGCACCCAGTCAGCAGTCATAGATTCATAGATTCTAGGTCTGGAAGGGACCTCGAGAGGTCATCGAGTCCAGTCCCCTGCCCGCATGGCAGGACCAAATACTGTCTAGACCATCCCTGATAGACATTTATCTAACCTACTCTTAAATATCTCCAGAGATGGAGATTCCACAACCTCCCTAGGCAATTTATTCCAGTGTTTAACCACCCTGACAGTTAGGAACTTTTTCCTAATGTCCAACCTAGACCTCCCTTGCTGCAGTTTAAACCCATTGCTTTTGGTTCTATCCTTAGAGGCTAAGGTGAACAAGTTTTCTCCCTCCTCCTTATGACACCCTTTTAAATACCTGAAAACTGCTATCATGTCCCCTCTCAGTCTTCTCTTTTCCAAACTAAACAAACCCAATTCTTTCAGCCTTCCTTCATAGGTCATGTTCTCAAGACCTTTAATCATTCTTGTTGCTCTTCTCTGGACCCGCTCCAGTTTCTCCACATCTTTCTTGAAATGTTAGGTCTACCTAGCTGGGTTGCTCAAAGGTGTGAAAAATGTTTGCCCTATGCAACGTATTAGGTCGACCTCACCCCTAGTGTAGACACGGCTAGGTCAACAGAAGGATTCTTCCGTTGACTTAACTACCACTGCTCGGGGAGGTGGACCAGCTACATCGATGGAAAACCCCCTTCCAATGATGCAGGAAGCATCTACACTATGGTGCTACATCTGCAGCGCTGTAACAGTGCCGCTGTAGCAAAGACATACCCAAAAGTTCTGCAGGGCAAATTACAGCCTCACTGACACTCAGGCAATCCCATTATCATCACTGGGATTTAGTAAACAATTCTGGTGATGAGGTCCTGGTAGGACTAGAAGGCAGGTCACCTCGCAGGTCAGGCCTACACTAAAAACTTTTGTCACTATAGCATGGTTGGTTAGGGGTGAGACTTTATGGTGGCATTTCTACACTGGCAAAATCCCTAGTGTAGATGCAGATCTACTGGCATAACGTGCTTTTCCTGGTATCGTTTATTTTGCTTGCCGAACCAGCCTGAGCTGAATCTGGCAAATGGACTCTTGGCGATCGAAGGTGTGTCTACTCTAGAAAGGTTTGTTAGTTCAGCTAAACCAGTATAGCTAAACAGGCAAAGCTTTCTTAGTGTAGACCTGGCCTTAGTCGTATTGGCTCTGTAGGGCTCACCAAGATAAGCATGCCTGATACACATGAAGGGCAGAGCTGCTGGGTTAGAAGGTGATATTTTTGCAGTCACTTTACAAAGCAGATCTGCACTTTGTGGGTCCAGTTTAAACCCACAGACGCACACGATACAGCCATAGTCTACCCCACTTGGGGTGGCAGCACTCATGACACTGCCACAAATCCATGCTCGAGCCCATCTAGGACCGTGCTGCATGCCATAGTCACACAAGAAATTCACCCAGGGCCGCCTGCTCTGAAATCACAGCTCCTACCTCTTGAGCTAAAGAAGAATCTCCATTAGTGTCTCTGACGCACTGCCTTGTCTCAGACAGCAGTGGGGCATGCGCATAGAAACTGGTACATTACATTACAGTCCCTGGGGTGTGGCAAGGACAGAGAACCAGCTTTAGTGAAATTCCCATACTTTCCTTGGACTGAGTCAGAGCATAAATACACCCTCTGAAGTTGGCAAACATGCACCATACTTCCCAGAATAGTCAAGTAGGGCTGGCCTAGCTGTAGGGCCATTTGAGGGAATGCAGTTTTCATATCTACCCTCAGCCTCTTGCTTCCCAGCCTAGGTATATCTATGCTCCTCCCACACGCCCACTACCACCACAACCGAGGGGAGAAGGGGAAGGCAGGGGAGTGTCACCCAGCAGAAAGTCCAGCCGATCAGGGAAGGGTACTGATGGTCTCTGGAGGAATCTTAATCCAGGTTTCCTCACCCAGAAGGAAGGTGGCTGTGTCACAGAGTCCTGATCCCATGGGGGCCGTGGAGACGATTGTGGGGATAGGGAGAGAAGTGTTGTACAAAGCCAGCATACTGCCCCAGGCACGTCTGGGCTCTGGTAACCTGGGACCGTGTCCGTAGCTGACACACTGACAGACTCCTCCACTGTCACCAAGACAGCAAAGAGCAAAACCAGCGGGATGCGTCTGTGGCACAACAGCAGAGACCATGGCTGCCAGAAGGGGAACATCACCGCCTCCGGTCAGGGCGGCCTGCGAGGATTACTGAACCCCATGGGGCAGGCATCTCGCCCAGCGAGTCCCCGGGAGAGCTCTGCACCAGCTCTGCCTGGGGGAAGTCTGCGTTACCATTGCAGCCTGTGCCTGCAGGATGGGCCCTGCTGGTCTAGTCAGCTGAACGGATTTCCAGATACAAGGGGATCCCATTCACTTACAACGACAATTCAGGTGTCAACAAAACACCCGTTAAAGCCGCAGGCCTGATCAAAGACACTGCTTCCATAGCACAAAGCTGCGTTCCAGAGGGTTCTGACTGTAAGCCCTGGGTGAACGGGGAGAGGTCAGGAAGCCAACTCCAAAGCCAGCCAGCCCTCATCCATTCCAGAGGCTCTAGTGACATCTGCTGGACTCCTGCTCCACAAGTACCTAACCCTTGTGCTCTAGCACGAGGACACAATGGAGCTCAGCCACCATGAAAACGCTGGGGAGAGACAGCGTGGAAGAGGGTTGAGGTTTCGGTCTATTGACTCGCTCCTCGGTGTTCAAACCACCGCACTCTCTCTGAGCAGCGATTTATGGACCTCGCACCAGAGGAGAGCGTATTCGCGCACGCACATTCCCACCTCACAGTGCCTTGGGCTGCAAGCTCTGTTGGTGCTCTTGGCGTGCCTGGAAGGACAGCCAGGCCTGCTCGTTAACCCATGCCCAGGCTTTACGGCCTGTGAATTCAGGAGCCATCATGGTGACTGCTGCATTGGATGTCATCATAGAACCTGTCAAGCTAATTACAGAGTCCCGCTGAGTGAAGGAAGCAGCTCCAGTTTACTACACTGTAGAAACAAGTTCACAGTTTGGCATCAGCAGATCTACATTCACGTCCTCCCTCCAGCCCCCAGCAAACATCCTTGGGCCAAACTAGTGCGTACCTGTCAAAGTGCCTAGTGCTAGAGCTGGCTGTAGGAGTCAGGCTTGGGGGACTGCAGCCCCAGACAGCTTGAATAAGCTACATGCCCTACTGAAATAGCCCCCAAGACTGGCTGGCTTTAGGAAACATAACCCTTGATAGTGAAAGGGAATTGTGACTGCTCAATACGGGCATTAGCTATTTTACATTGAGTATCCAGTGCCCGGGTAATAATGCACAGGCTACCTAGAGCACCCTTTACAAACATCGGTGCAATAAGGTTCACCATCCGTCGGAGGAAGGTGTTATTACAAAGCAGATACAGGGAGTTGGCCAAGGTCACAGTGTGTCTATAGGAGGGCCAGGAATACAACCCCAGTTCCATAGTCTAACCATTGGACACACCGTCTCCAATACACACAATATTTTCAGACACATAATTATTCACCAAGGAACCCTCACAACAGAGTGCATATCTCTTGGGGCAATTTTAGTGAGCAACATTGAATATATGCCTGTGACCATTTAGGTACTGTCACGGGATTCACTCACTGCTGGCAGCGCCTCCTGCTGGCCGTCCTGGGGATTAGACGCCCTCTGGCAGTATCTTCTCTTGCCTTGTCTTACTCTGCAGCCCTACTCTCTCCCAGATCTGCAGTCTCCTCTTCATGGCTTCACCCTCCGGCCAGGTCACTTCTGGCGAATTCACAGGGTTTCCAGAACAGCTGTCTGGGTGATATCTCCAATGCCCTGTGCCATTACCTAGTGGCTGATTGGGGAACCCGGGCCCACCCTCTACACCAGGTTCCAGCCCAGGGACCCTATAACAAGCAGCTACGGTGCCTGTACAGCCCTACCTCTCTGCAGCTGTTACCCTGGGCTTCTTCCTCCATATATGGCTTCCCCACTCTCTGGGTGGGTCAGCCTCCAACTTGCTCCACTCAGGGAGTGACTGCAGCCTTTCTCCCTGCAGCCTTTCCTAACAACAGCAGCCTTCCTACACTGCAGCCAGCTATCTGGCTTTATACAGGCCCCATCAGTTCCTGCACAGGTGAGCCTGTTCCTCTAATTAGGGTTTTCTTCTCAGAACTCAATCTATTAGCTTAATTGGCGCACCTGGCCTCCATTAACCCCTTCCACTTTGGTGTGGAGAGGACAACCCATCACAGGTACCTCTTCGGGGACCCAGCCATATAGCACCATGAAGAACTCTGAATCTATAATGTGGCCATTTGCCTTTCCACTGGCGCATGGGCATTCACTGGCTGTGTGGAGTGCTATGTCCTCTGGTCCATCACTTGTCTATGCAAAGGTAGCTAAGGCTTCCATTGGAACAGACTTGGGTGAATCATGGCCGGCCAGTTGGTTTACTAATGGTGAAGCTGGTGCCCTGCACTACTTGGACTCACAGCACAGTGCCTCTGGATCCAGCTTGAGCTGTGGCAGTACTGGGAAGCTGCTCCCGTCTGACAATGCTGGGATATCCTATGCCCCAGAGTAGCCCATAGGCATCAAAATGATCTCACCTTCCCGAGAGAGAGAACATCTACCAGGGATACTCTTTCCTGATAACTGTCACTTACACTGTGACAGTGTTCCGAATCATAGAATCATAGAAATATCGGACTGGAAGGGACCTTGATAGGTCATCTAGTCTAGTCCAGTTCCCTGCACTGAGGCAGGGCCAAGTATTATCTAGACCATCCCCGACAGGTGTCTGTCTAACCTGTTCTTCAAAACCACTGATGACGGAGATTTCACAGCCTCCCTAGGGAATTTGTTCCAGTGCTTAACTACCCTGACAGTTAGGAAGTTTTTCCTAATGTCTAACTTAAATCTCCCTTGCTGCAGTTTAAGCCCACCACTTCTTGTCCTGTCCTCCGTGGTTAAGGAGAACAAATTATCACCCTCCTCTTTATAACATGCTTGAAAACTGTTATGATGTCCCTCCCCGCCCCCCCGTTTTCTCTTCTCCAAACTAAACAAACCCAATTTTTTCAATTTTTCCTCCTAGCCCATGTTTTCTAGACCTTTAATCATTGTTGTTGCTGTCCTCTGGCCTTTCTCCAATTTGTCCGCATCTTTCCCGAAGTGTGGTGCCCAGAACTGAATACAGTATTCTAACTAAGGCCTTATCAGTGCCGAGTAGAGAAGGATTACTTCTCGCGTCTTGCTTACAACACCCCTGCAGATCCAACATCCCCGATCTATCTATCCATTACATATGTGTGTATAAATGGAGACCTCACTCCTGCATGAAGGTCAGGGATTTCATACAGGTCCAGCCCTGATTCAAACTATACCCGTCACAGCAACAAAAACATTCTGTAGCTGCCTCAAAATTCAGCCATCTCCATATAAAGCGTAGCGCAGTCCTGTCGAGTCACTTCCAGTGACTGCCCTTGTGGCCAAGGCTGGATTGCTCTGAAGCCTTAGCAGGGAAAATGCTAACATTCCTGATCATGTAAATTAAAGGTTGCAAGACTGTAGGGTTGTAACAGGTTGTAAAAAGAAACAAGCACTTTTTCCCTGTCTGTAGACTGGGGTCTTTTCCAGACACTGAAACAGCTACATGCTGACACAAGTGGTGCTTACATTAGAGGCCTGAAACCTGCTAATCAGATTTCGGCAGTGAATTAATAAGTGTGCGTACATGTTACTGTGTTTGCCAATCCTCCAATCTGGATATCAGAAAAGCACAGTGCAGGGGCACAGACATAGCCTGTTCTTGGCACAGAGGGCTTGATTCAACTCCCAGTGAAATCAACGGGGGTCTTTTCATTTCACTAGGAGTTGGATCAGGCCCTGAAAAACGGAACAGAAAAAAAACCCAGGTGACTTTGAGCACAAGGTCCGAAAGCTGGGCTTGTGGCTCACTTCCCTTCCCCCGCCCCCCATCATTTTTGACACTGCTTCCTTCCAGGGCCAAAGGGTAAAACTGGCCCCCTCCCTGAGGACGGCGGTGCTGCTTTCGAGCCAGGTTCTAATCCTTCCTGGCTCCCAGCTGAGAATGCTGTGCCTTTGGAGTCTTCTTTCTGCAACGTTTAGGGTCACATTCGGATTTTTTAAATTAGGAACAACTTCCTGAAGCCAGCGGGATCGTCTCCACCTCGCCCCTGCTGCTCAGACGTGGCGCAAAGTTCCTGGGCGCTGGCACCTGTGATCATCCCCAAGTAAATCCCTCTTGAAACCCTGAGCCGGGCGGGCCCCTTCTGATAAGGGGAGGCAGTGGCTTGGTGGTGCTCTGTTGAACAGACTTACCAAGACTTTGCAGTGTCCTCGGGAAGAAAGAGGAGCTGAAAAATTGTATTCCGCATTAAGGGCGAGAATGATCAAATGGGGGGGGGGGGGAGAGAAGGGAGTTGTTTATCTAGAGCTGATTTTGATTTTCTTCTTTCAGATATCAGCAGGATGCTGAGCCCAGCCTCATTATGCAAATAGAAGCAATTAGAGCTCACCCAGGCTCTCGCCATGTGATGTAGTTTATGGTGCTCTCAGAAATTCTTCCTGCTACATGAGAAGAATAACAACGGGGCTTGTGTCGCTATGTTCTGTCTCTCTCTGTGACTCAGACTAGGGTGGATGTTGCCATTTGGGAAAGTAAACAATTTTTTATTTTCTTTTTGGTACAGAAAGAAATTCTCGGCTCTCCGAAAGGTCTCTTTAATCTCCATCCCCTGGGATCATCCCTTTAACGGGCTTTGGCAACACAACATTCCAAGGAAAGCAGTGCTCTGGGGAGACAACAACCTTGCATGAAACTAGGGCCATGTCTACGCAATGGGCACAGCAATGGTGCGGTAGCTATGCCACCAGAGCTCTGTAGTGAAGATGCTTCCTACAGCAATGGAAGGGGTATTTCTGTCACTGTAGGTAATCCACCTCCCTCAGTAGCTAGGTCCACGGAAGCATTCTTCTGCCAACCCAGCTGTGTATACACCAGGAGCTACCCCTGAGCAACGCAGCTATGTCAATCTAAATGTTAAGTGTAGCCCAGGGCTCAATTCCCCCTCATTCTGGTACTGGAGAGGGGTGAAGATTTTTACAGTGAAACAGAAAAGGGCACCACAAACAACTCAGAAACAGACCAATTTTCACAAAAATACATCGCTGAGCTATGGCATTTTTCGGAGTGCAAGCAGATTTGCACTGAAAATGTGCCAAAACGGGTGGGTGTTGCATAAAAGAGGAATCAACCATTTTGTCTTTGAAATGATGTGAAAGTCATTGAATTAGGGTAAGAAACAGAAATGCACATGAAACGCCACAAAAAGAAAATGATTAATTTCGCACCTGCTGGAAAGTCCTATTTAGGCCTTGTCTACACACAAAAGCTGCACCAGTTTAAAAACCGGTTTAGCTAAACAGGTGCAAACCCTTGTGAGGACACACTGATTTGGGTGGCTTATATCCCATTAAGAATATTGACACATGGCGTTTGCATCAGTTTAACTCAGGCCTTGGCTACAATGGCAATTCACAGCGCTGCACTTGCTGTGCTCAGGGGTGTGAAAAAACACCTCCCCAGAGCGCAGCGAGTGCAGCGCTGTAAAGCGCCAGTGTAATCAGCGCCTGCAGCGCTGCACGCTCGCTCACAGCGCTGCAAGCTATTCCCCTCAGAGAGGGGTGACTACACTCGCGCTTCACAGCGCTGCCGCGGCAAGTGTAGCCAAGGCCTCAAACAATTTAAAAACACACCTCTACTTAAACTGGTGCAACACTACATTTAGACGAGGTCTCAGCTGTTTGATCATGGAATGTCGATAAAGGCACATAATGTCCTCCTCTAAAGACCACTTCACTCTTCCATCGGCCCATCAGAAACCAAGAATTTTACATGTTGGGCCAGATTCTGATCTCAGTTACAATGGCGTAAATCCAGAGCAACTTCACTGACCTCTTTGGCTTTCTCCTCGTTCACACCATTGCGACAGATTTCTCTCACACACACAAAAGAAAGAAAAAGAAAAAAGAAAAGGGTAGGCTTGCAGTACTTTGGTACAGAAAGTATGTCATGCATGTTAATGATGCTTTTTTAATTTTGATCTCTCTCCTGAGTCCCCTTTCGATGCAACTCGAGGTTAGTGAGTTAGCTAGGATCTGCCATACCAAGCAAACTTTGCAGCCTGTAAGAAGAGGTCGGGGGGTTCTTTACTTTGCCTTTGAGGGTAATTAACTATGTGCACTCACTGGGTGTAGAGTCAACACACAAGATCTACAGTCGACAAATCTGCGTAGGGCAGCACAGAGGTGGAAAGTTCTCATGCATTTCATTCAACCCCAAGACATTTCGGGGAAAGTGTGCTGACATTCTTTGAGAGACAAAATGGGTAAGGTCATATCTTTCTCAAACCCCCTTTTCTGGCCTTCAAACAACTCCTCAAATTCACCATGCTCATTATCAGAAGCAAGCTCCCCACAGACCTGGACACACCACAGAAAGCATCACCAGACCCTGCCATAACAACAGACGCAAAGCGTACAGACATATAGGTTATATGCTATAATCATCCATACCACCCACAGCACTTTTCAAGATCCACGGGTCCTACACATGCCTATCGCAACATGTGGTGTACCTCATCCAGTGTACTAAATGTCCCAATAACAGCTAGGTGGGTGAAAAAAACATCCCCTGAGTGACATAAGTTGTACCGCCATAATTGGTCCTGTGCACAGCGCTAGGTCGGCGGGAGAAGTAACAGATCCTATTGACTCTACAGGTCAGAACTCACTACCCACATTTAAAAAATCAACTTACTGTCCACATTCGAATCCTCCTTTGTTTTAAAGGGAGGGCGTCGGCTTATAAAAATGGTGGAAAACATGTTTCCTTCTCTGCATTAATAACAGATGTGTATGATTAAGACTGAAATATTTTTTTTACGTCTGATTTACTTTGAATTGCTCATGGTGTCTGTCCACCTTGAATGATATGCAAACAGCAATGAAAGACACTAGTTTTAGTTTCTGGCTCTCAAGGACTATGCAATGCTGCAATGTTTGAACTGTAATCCCAACAGAGGGGGGAAGTTAAATCAAGTTAATTCCCCCTTCCCCTTAAATTCCACAATCGCATTCCTATTAGTACCAGGTCTTATAAAAACTTTACACAGAAGCTACATCTTGGGCCTGAAATACTTGCCAGTATCCCATTAACAGAAAGAGATAACAGGCTTTAGACCCGTCCCTGAAGGCTGTAGAGGAGCTCTGCTCAACCAGTAGGTCACGACCTGGAAATGGGGTTGCACCCCACCAACTGAGAGCAGCAAAACCCCTGTGTCTCTAAGACCCAGCATGAGCCTTTCATGAAAATAGCTGATTCAGCTTCAGTTAAGTCATTGTGAGAGACAGACCATTTGGCAGCCAAAGGCTGGGAAGATGCTGTTCTTCAGTAACAGAGCTGAGCGAATAATTCATAGTGAATCAATTATTCACTATGAATTTAGCCTCTCTCTGTTAGTGAACTGTCCGTGAGCTGGTTACAATGATCCCATATTTATTTGTTACTCAGAATCATTAACTAAATAATTCAGACAAATCATTTTTGGTCTATAGATCATTGAGGAGATGCTTATGGAAAGCACTCAATACCTGAAATTAAAAAATCAAGCTGTTTTGGTTAGCTTGGATTGGATATATAGTATTGTTATAATTATTATTTAACATTTATTGTGGTCACACCTATAGACCACAATCAGGTTGGATCCCATTGTGCTAGTGTAACAATCTGTAATAAATGAGACATTTTAATTATCTGATTGGCTGACCGTAACTCTCAGAATAATCATATTTCTAGTTCAAACATTCCTGATCACACATTCACCCTCCATAAATATTCTCTAATATCTCCTTAAAATTGTCTGCTTCCTGCAAACATTCCTGCCGCTAAATTCGTTCACTGGGAGATTTGCAGAAAGGAACATGAATTTCATAGGGATGAGAGCTCAACCAAAGAAAATTCAAGTTTTGTTTTGACGGAATATTCACGTAGTTGTTAAAATAAGGTGTTCACCCTGCTCTCTATAATAACTCACAAAAACACACACAAAAGCTAAATAGAATTCATTCGCATTGGAGTCATCTGTTGCTACTAAATCCAATGGACTAGATTCAGTTTCCTACAGTCAAAATAAAGGGCAAAAATATAAACTTGTCTGCTTAATGAACTTAAATAAGAAGTTTCAAACGGGTATTTCAAATGGAAGACACAGATTTTTGCTTGACACATGGGACCAATTCACAAACAAAAAGGGTGCGACTGTATATTTTATTACCTGTTATCTGGAGAATTGACATAATTTTGGACTCGTACGAGATAGAATATTGTGGCTGTGGTCCCTTTAAGGATGGGGTTGCTGAACCAGCTCATATTTAGAAGAAACTGAAGGCTTTGCTCCTCCCACTCCCAGAGCAGAAAAGCCCTTTGTAATAACAAGGGAGCTCTTACTTTGTTTGTGTTTGGCCATAGCAGTTAAGGAGCCCCTGACAGTTCGGTCTCCTTTGTAATTTAAGGGGGAAATATTGCTAACTGAGAAGACCTAAAACAAACCCTTGCTTTTAAACATTCAGTGTTGCTGACTCATAATTTTATCACCAATCTCATCAAATTTGGTGCTTTTCTTAAAGCTCCAGCTCCTGGAGTCAGGTGATTATGTGAGACTATCAGCTTTTATTAATTAAAAAAAAAGTTAGTTTCTAGCGCTCCTGGCTGCAGGGAAAAGCTTAGAAACATGGCCGCTCAAAAACTCAAAAAGCTCAAAAACTACAAGGCAAATAAAAAGAATCTAAAATTTATTATTATTTTCTAAAAATCTCATAATTTTTAAGACAATCTCACGCTTTTGGGACCTGACTCATGATTATTGAATGCTTGGGGTTGGCAAAGCTACATCTTCTGATTACAGCGGACTCCTCCTGCAGAGTGAAACTGGATCCCGTGTAATATGCAGACCTGGGAAGCAACTTTACCCAAACTGGTGCCAGCTGAGGCTAGGTACTGCCTGCTATAAGTTTAGAAAGCTGCTGAGCTGTAGCATAAACCGTCCCTGCACGGAGAAGGTGCCTGGTTCTCAGCTGTGTATAATTTTTCTTCACCCTCCTGAACACCGAATAAATAAACTGTCTCATTTTTATGTGCTGTTGTGATCTACAGCAATCACTGAACACTGTTATGTGTGGGCTGGTAGGTATGAGCAACACTGCCCTCTACTGAATGGACTCAGAACTGCTCAATTGTGTGACATTGTTCCTATACTCCTAACCATTAGTGAATATTCTCTTTTAGCTCAAGTGATAGGGGATTGTGCTTTTTTTTGTTTTGTTTTGTTTTGTTTTGAGTCCAGGTTTGGAGTTCTATCCTTGCTACTTTTGAGAGGCCACTGTGTGCAGCAAATTAACAGCCGAGGTGGGGTTTTTCTGATACCATCTGCTATCCCACAAGACAAGGTGGCACTATTGTTATGAAGTGCTGGTGCAACAACGGTTATCCTGATCAATCAGGGGGTTGAGCCACAGATCTCCTGAATTAAAATCAGGAACCTGTACCGCTTGAGCTAAAGAACTAAGGCCCCGATAAACCTAACTCCCATTGCCGTCAATAGATGTTTGAGGCCTAAATACCTTTGAGGATGTAGGCCAAAGCCCCTAACTGGGAGCTGTTACAGACTCATCCCCTCCAGGGGCAGAGGGTACATAATATACGCTGAAATGGCATTTCTGGAAGACTGCAGTGACTTTAAGCAGACTGGTTCTTAAATGAGCAGAGTGCTACAGGCTATTGTGGGTTAATATTCACATAGGATAAACTAAATAGGGAGAAAATAAGAAAAGAATAAGAAATCTTCATGACTATTTCCTGACAGATGTTGCATTACACAAAAGGAACATTTTTTTCCCCCCTGCTGTATTGATTTCCTGAATAATAATAAGTTCTTGATCAAAATACATTCTTTTCCTCCATTTGTCAGTCACACTTAAAAAGTCACAGGAACAATTATACCAGGAGCACAGTAACATGGTGAACAAGGTCACTAATAGGGTCCAGTTACTAGTGCAGAAAAAGAGGCAACATCTATTCGCTGTGTAGGGTACTAGAGCAATCCACCTTCTGGAGCAACAAGGGCCTGATCCAAAACCCACTAAAGCCAAAGGGTGTTTTCTCCATTGATTTTAATGGGCTTTGTATTGTGCTGTAAATGGACATGAAGTTTCTGGATGGGGGAAATTTGTGGAGTTTTTGTGTGTGTATTTCTGGATGGAGGCAGGGTGCAGTTGAGCCTGTGAGCCTGGATTGTGGTACAAAATGTTAAAATATATTAAACGTGAGTATTGATCCAGGTGGTAACTCTCATCAAGGCATGTGGGGGAGTGAGATATCCCAGCTCACGTGTGCTTGGAACCTTCAGACTCACGTACGCAGCTGCAAACCCTGCAGTGCCATTTCTTAATTTCCCAGTGCAGCTGAAAAACATTTAAGTGCAGTCTAGTGGTTGGAGCTGGGACTTCAGCTCTCTGCCACTGATTGCTTCATCTCTGCTGGCCTACTGTAGGGTCGGGTAAGAATCCCAACCTCAAAGGGACATGGTACGGTGTAAGCTCTAGCTCCTTGGCCAAAAGATGCTATACAAGTGCAAAATAATCATTGTGAAGTGAAACAAAGCTAGATTCAGTGCATGAAATAATAATACCTTCCCCTTCTATAGCACCTTCCTTGAAAGGGTCTCAGAGCTCTATAAAAGCACCAGTGGATGAAGGTTCACAACAATCTGGTGAGGCAGGTAAGTGCTAACTCCATTTTACAGCTGGGGAAACTGAGGCACAGAAAGGCTAAGTGACTTGCTCAGTCTCATGCTGCAAATTAGGATCAGAACCCAGGCGTCCTGACTCCCAATCCTGGATGGTATTAAGCATCCTCTGCTCCTGCTGAGTTCAGTGAGAGGGGAGGGCTCTTTTTATGAGCAACTCAGAAGGAAGAGTCTAAGTCTAAGTCTAAGAGTCTAAGTTTTCATCCAAAAGCCAAGGGCATTTCTTTGTGGCCTCAGCACCGGCCCCTTCTAGCGAGCTGACTTGCTAACGGGGCACTTGCGGGCCTTACAAACCTCTGATGAGTAAAAGCCACTGAATAGTTTCTTAGGGCTGGTCTACACTGGGAGCAAGTCAGGAGCAAGATCTTCTACATTCATCTAAGACAGATCCAGCAGCAACCAACAGCCGGGATCTCAGTGTAATGGTTCACCCCTAAAAGTGCAGCACCCAGTCTTTCATTGTCAGCATTGGGCATGAGCTCACCCAGGAGAGGACTCGAACCCAGGGTGACTTTGTGGATGAGAGCCTGGGTGCTACAGACTCCTGGGTCCACACTACAAAAATCTGGATGCAGATCTGGATTTCTAACTTCCCCAATGTTTGGGTTGAAAGGACTGATCTGTTATGATCAGGGGACATTTGCAAGATCAGGCTCTATCAGATTCCTACCGCTCTTCCCACCATGTACTGTGTACCCACATCTGCGGTTTAGGGCTGGGCCCTTCTCTTCTGCTCCTTGCACAAAAACTGGCCTCCCCTGCCACGGCAGTGTGCACCCACAAGCTGTTTCATTTAGGTACAAGAGCTGAAGTAAATGCTAATTTTCATGTCTAATTATGCAGTGCTGGAAGAATCAATATAACTAGCCCCCCTCCATCCAATTGCAATTAGAAGCTGCACATTCTCACATGGAACAGGCTTTAAAAGAATGTGGAGTGTCAGCACTTACCGGCTAATAAATAAGGAAGGAATGTGACATTCTTGGCCTGCAGGATTTGCCAGTGTCCCCTTTAAAGATGTAATCAGAACTCTGCAGACATACACACACCCTACCCCAAACCAGGCCCATGTATTATGAAGACAGGGTCCAGCAGTTTCTGTCTTGCATGCGTTTATCCTCTTAAGGCACAAACAGAATTATGGAGCTGTGAGGTAGAGACCCTGGGGGCTGCATGGAGACCAAGTGCATACTGGTGTCTCAGCTTAAATGCAACAGGTCTTTCTGTGAGGCTGGACAACCTAAAGCGAATTTGTTTTTCTGTTTCTGCTACCTGTGCCAGATTCCTCAGGAAACTGAGTTTCCATCCCATTCGATAGCCACGGTTACTGGAAACTCCAGGGCCTAGACAGGATGGCTCGCTCGTCGCTCCCCCTCATTCTTTGAGTTCTAACCCTAAAGGTGAAGGAAGTCCATGTGGTTTTCACTCTGTTCCTTTCCACATCCAGCTTTGGCATTAGATGGCCCAACTTCCATTGACATGAATGGGAGTTGCCTCTGCTTATTGCCAGAGCTTTCATTCCTACGAACCCCTGTTGACACCATAAGCCTGCATGCGCCAGGTTTCGAAACCAACACTTCCCCTCTCTTCCTGCCCCAAGGGGTTCTATGCAAAAACTGGCATTTAAGAGAGGTAACTGCTGTGCCCTCCACTGATGCAGGCACTCAGGAGGCCTCGGATGAAACTTCCAGAGAAAAGGACAAACAAAAAGAACATTGTATATGAAATAGGCATTGAAACTACAATCCAACTCTCGTCGAAAAAATAACAGCTGGAACTTCTCGGAACAAGGAAAAAGACAAGTGTGGTTAAGTTTGGGCCTCCCTTGTCTGATCACAGTTGTTGACTCTTTTCTGGGAGTAGCAGAGGGGTGGAGATTAAAAATCAGCCAGACCTAAAACCCAGCCAGAACTATTTCCACATGCCAATAAAATACTGTATGTGAAGGACTGTTTGGGGCCTCGTGCTGCATTTAAAACAAAACAGAAGGGATGGGAAACTCACCCAAGCAGAGGTTGAAGTTTGGAATGAACCATGGTGGCTATGCCTGGCCTTTCTTCTCCTCTAAGAGGTTTTGGAGAGGTGGGGAGAGGATTCCTACATTGTGTGGCCCTCCCAGGCCTGACTCAAATGCAATTCCTAACCAAGTAACTGTGCAGCATAGATTACAGCCTGCTTAGTGTGTGGCTTGGTTTGCTTTGTGGCCTCAATCTTGGGGAGATGGGCCACAATCCGTCCTGAGCGCTGAGCTGACACCTGCAAATTCAGCTCACTTGTGTCTCTAACAGGCACAGAGCCTAGAAGTGCTTGAGAGAGGTGGGGGGAACCACCAAAGAGTTAAAAAGCTTTGTTGCATTTGTGAAGCCAAACATTCCAGCTGGCCTTGCCAGGATGCATCTTCGGCCTTATTGTTCCCTCCCAGGAACGGGCCTTTTGCTCATTCAACTGTGTTTATTTCACAAAACAAACTGAGCAGGTGGGTTTGTTTCTGAGCCCGGCTGGAGCTTGGTGGTGGAACTTGGCAGGGCTGTGAAGGAGACAGTTGCCACGACAGCCTGGCCTGGTTTGAAACGTGGCGGGTTATTGAGTCTGTTCAGCATCAGCTGTCTGGATGTGGCTCCCCCTGTTTTCTCCCTTTTAGTCAGCGTCGAACTGCTCAGGTCAGAGAACTGAGTAAAAAGCCTTTAAAAGATACACAACGGGCCCAATTCAACCCTGCTCCCTTTGAAGGCAAGGGGAGGTTTGCTACTGATGTCAATAGGACCAGCCTCAGGCCCAATTTGCAGTGAAGAGTGGCTGATCAAAGGCTGGGAAAGGCTTTTGCTCTGGGAAGTGCCTAAGACAAACGGCTCAGAATGCTTTGCATTTTCAATGGGCATGACTGGGTCTTCAAGCTCTTCCTGGCACTGGCCCCTGCTCCATTGCAGACCTGGTCTTGTGGTTACAGTACTGGGCTGGGACTCTGATCTGGGTTCAGCTTCCCGCTGTCACAGACTTCATGTGTGACCTTGAGCAAGTCACTTCATCTCGCTCTACCTCAGATCCGTCACCTGTAAAATGAGGATGTAACGCTACCCTTTGGCTGGCCAATCAGTTTATACTGGAAGTTCCCTGGGGCAAGGATTGTCTCTGACTGTGTGATTCTAGAGTGCCTAGCAGAATGGGGCCCCAAGCTACTGGAATATAAACAACAAGGCAGCCTTGCACCGTGTTAGCTCTTCTCCATCGTGATGGGTCCTGCTTGGATGGCAAAAGTCTGCAGATCTGGACCCTACCAAGCATGCTATATAGGTGAGATGACAAGGTCCGATTCACAGAGACAGATGTTTCCTCTGGGGACTGTGGGCCTTCCAGGCTGCTGAAGTCCATGGTACAGCTTGTATGAAATTATTAAAGGTGACAAAGGGTGGTGAAATTTCCTCCTTCTGCCATCTGGATCCTCACATCTCCAGGTGCTCACTGCTGCTTCCAAAGGAACAGATAAGTGCATCCGTCAAAGAGTTCATGACAGGAGGGCTCACACTGGGGACAGCTTGACACAGAGGAAGCCAGGTCTAGTGGTTAAAGCACAGGGTGGGGAATCAGGAGGTCTGCGGTCTATTTCCTGCTCTTCTGCAGTTAAGCACCTTGACTGCACTGTTAAGCAAGTTGCTTAACTGTTCCTTGCCTCAGTTTCCCTGGGAGGGATTCTCCCTTCTCTGCTCCAGCCCATGTATGCTGCTGTGCAAGGGGGCCAAGGAAGGACTCCTCCCATGCAGAGACCGTCCCCGGTGCATGGAGAGGAAGGGGGAAATCTCTGTAGCACATACGACTATGGCGACTCGGGGGTGTCACTTACTCACTCTGTGTAGCACCAGGAACCTGACCAGCCCAGAATCCAAGGACACACAGGTGGTTCAGAGCCACCCTCTGGCTTCACTCTACACTCTAAAACTGCCAGGCCCTGCTATTCTTGTTAACTTGCCAGGAGCCCAAGGGCTGCAGCCAGTCTGAATACAAGGGAGCAGACTGGTACCACCTCATCTATAAAACAGAGGTCTTGCCTGCAGCCACCAGCTAGGCTGCTTGGATCCAGCTGGGCATCTCACACTTCAGCTGCAGCCCTGGGAACAACAGCAGGAAACTCTGGGCCAAAAAAGCCCGGCTTGGATAAAACCTTTAGCTCTTCATTGCATCAGCACAGAAAAGCCACTGGCTGACTCAGCCCGTTACCCAAGTTACCGTGCTCGGCTGCAAGTTATCACATGGGCGCTGGAAAGGCAGGTCGAGTAGTGGGAAACTGTGTTATCTAGTGAGTTCTGCTAAGGCCTTGGAATCAGAAAGGGCCTCGAGTCACCGGGACCTCAGGCAAGTCATTTAACTTCCTCGTTACTTAGTCAACCCACCTGTAAAATTAGGAAAGAGCAAGGACCTGGCTGGAAAAGGAAGCAGATGCTGCCCCTGAGCTGAGCTGCTATAAACTGCCAAAAAGAAAACGAAGGCATCTTCCCTATATCCCCGGAGCAATAGATCTCAGGACGCTTAAACCTGAGGGATTGATCGTTAGAGTCCAGGTACAGACCACACCCTGCGCTTAGCCCTGCCCACTTCACTGGGGTGCGCACATACTGCTGAATTCAGAGGGTCGGTGCGGTGCAAAGCTCTGGGATGTCCCTCTAATACCTGTGAGCTCTGGGCTTTTCCGCACATCTTCAGGAGAAAGAGGATACCTGTTAAATATTAACCATGATCACGCTCATTTCCTTATCAGGTCGACGCTGGATGCTCAGCATCTGTTAAGCATCACGCCACCTGTGACACTCAGCTAACACTAACTGTTGCTTTAATAGAGCTTGTAATGGAATGCCCCCTGCCCAGCGGCTGGTGATCTGAGCCTTGGGAAGTGACCGCGCCGTTGCGGGGAAGGTGGGAGTCTCCATGCACTCGGTTCGGGGGACTTAATCCAGACGTTTCTCTGCTCTATACTCATACCACTGCTGTCTCCAGGAGCTAGTTGCCACCTCTCTCTATTGTGCTGGCGTTTCATCTCTCCCCTGCCCTCCCACACGTGTATAAACACCTCCATACCCTATACCTTCTACTCCAGCTTTGGCACGTAACAATTAAATGATACATAAGCAAATTCCCTCAGCCTGGAAAAGAGCCGTTTGCCGTAACTTCTTTGAAGTCATCAGGGATTAATTTGGATCAATAAATCCAGCCTCATGTGTTTCCCAGGCAACAACCACACTTTAGCCTTCAATTTGAGACTCTCCACGCATTTTAGAAACCCTCCCAACAGCCCAGCTACGTAGGTTTTTACTATTTTGTATGACTGTAGCACTTAGAGGCCCCAACTGAGCTCAGAGCCCCTTTGTGCTAGGCACTGTATAAACATATAGCAATAGCGGGTCCCTGCCCCAAAGAGCTTGCAGTCTAAAGAGATGAGACAGACAAAAGGTAGGCAAAAGCAAGTATCAGTATCACCATTTTACAGCTGGGAAAATGAGGCACGGAGCGATTAAGAGATGTGCCCAAGGCCACACAAGAAAACGGTGACAAAGCTGGGAAATGAACCCAGTCTACTAACACTCACAACACCCTCTTTCCTCTCCTTTTAGCATAATTATCCCCACTTTACAGTGGGGAAACAGGCACAGCAAGGTTAACTGACTTGCCGATGGTCTGACAGCCAGAAAGTGGCACATCTGGAAACACCACCTAGCACTCATAGATTCATAGATTCTAGGACTGGGAGGGACCTCGAGAGGTCATCGAGTCCAGTCCCTGCCCGCATGGCAGGACCAAATACTGTCTAGACCATCCCTGATAGACATTTATCTAACCTACTCTTAAATATCTCCAGAGATGGAGATTCCACAACCTCCCTAGGCAATTTATTCCAGTGTTTAACCACCCTGACAGCTAGGAACTTTTTCCTAATGTCCATCCTAAACCTCCCTTGCTGCAGTTTAAGCCCATTGCTTCTTGTTCTATCCTTAGAGGCTAAGGTGAACAAGTTTTCTCCCTCCTCCTTATGACACCCTTTTTTTAGATACCTGAAAACTGCTATCATGTCCCCTCTCAGTCCACTCCTGACGCCCTCTTGTACTCTAACAATCAGGTCTTACACTTCTTATTTCTGGACCCCTTGCGTGTGTCCTGGGCATGTTACTGCAGGTCTAACTCGAACCACAGGCTGCAGCTTAAATAGGTGAGCTGCAGCAAAGCCGTCCTCTAGACCCGCCACGAGGAGCCATGCTGAGACTGTCTCAGCTGGAAGTTGCTTCTTGCATGTCTTTCAGAGTGTAAAGTTATAGAGGATTGTGACAAGGATTGTACGGTAAGCCGTGCTTTGAACAGCCACAATGCACGGCTCAGCCATTAGAACAATGGGCAGTCACTTGCTTTAGACTAACCGATATTTCAGTTGCATAAGCATTTTCGGAACAGTAGTTTAAAGGGCTTCAGTTCAAATGGCAGTTCTGAGTCACTGCCATCCCGTTATCTTGACTCAACCAATTATGACTTTAATCATTCCAAGAATGTCTTCAACTTTGTTCCATTCATTAACATTGTGAAAGAAAAATCTAGCACCAGCCTCCCCTCTGTCCTATTACAGTCACGACTGGAGCTATAGCTTTGTCCTCTGCAGCCCCGACCCTCTGGAGCAGCTTTCTGCTTCTCCATCACATTTCATCAGAAAACAAGAATTAAAATGCTCCTCCCTTGCCTCTACTTTTTTTATTCTCACTGCCCATTATTTCTATTCTGTTCAGGTTCTTATACGGCGCTCATCACCACAGTATCTGAGTGCTTTCCAGTAGTGCATTAAGCAACGTGACCAACAGCTGACATGTGTCTGTTTTCTCCGCCTCTCCCCAGAGGGAGAACGGTGCGCAGTGGAGAGTTTTGTTTTGAAATTTATTATAATATAGACACACGTACGTTAGAGAAGCCAAGGTCAAAGGATGCATCTGGCATTTGGAGCGGACAGTGGGGAGGTCTGTGAGGGTCCTTCGTTCCTGGGGGAGTTAATTCACCAGTCTTGGGCTGACTCCCAAGAACGTTCTGTCCAGGGCTGCCGGGGGGGGGGGGCAATTTGCCACAGGGGCCCCCACGAGAATATAGTATTCTATAGCATTGCAACTTTTTTTTATGGAAGGGGCCCCCTGAATCCTCTGGGCGGCCCCGGTTCTGTCTCCTGCGCAGACGAGCTTTACCCTTATTGTGCAGAACTGTCAACAACGGCCTTCACCCCAGAGCTTCAGCTGATCTTTTAGATACCCTGGGCCCAGGCCACTGAGCACTTAGATAAGGACTGAGACACTCAAACTTGATTCGCTCTTCTATGAGAAGCCAGTGTAGGGAGCGGAGGACAGATGTGAGGTTTGTGGTAGCCCAGGCAGGTTGCTGAGAAGACACGCTTCGGCATTTTCTAAGTGCTGAAGATTTAATGCCCAGGTACATTGCATTGCTGTAGTCCAGCTGAGCGGCGAGAGGCGGGGTCATTGTTTGCTGGGATGGAATAGAGTCTCCTAGGTAACTGGAGATGGTAGAAAGCATTACTCGCAGATGTTGCAATGTGATAACAGTGCCAGGAATCTAAGCTATGGATCTAATAGACCAAGTATGGATGTGTACCTTCAGACAAAGAAGACCCACGCGGTGGCAAAAACTCTTCAAAAAGCTTTCTTCTGCCCACCACCATCATCTCGGTCTTGCTCAGGTTAAGCTTCAAGCTGCTGTTCTTTGTCCATGATATATATCATCCAAGCACTGGGCCAACTTGACAGTCGTGGGGGCTTTGTATGTGGTGAAGGATAGGCAGAGCTGTGCATCGTCTGCATAGGATTGGCACTTAACTCCATGTCGTCTAACCAGGAAGGATGTTAGCTGGCATGTAATGGAGACTCTTTGGGAAACTACAGTATGGCGGGTACAGTGAGTTTTCAACTGCACAAAAAGAGCCCTCAGTGAAGCAAACACTCTTTGAGCAAATTATAGATTGAATCAGACTTTGCCTCATAGAGTGTCTCACGCTGCCACGGCCAGGGCGTTCCAGTGATGCCTGGCCAAACAGTTCCAGATTACTGAGCTTTTTCCCTTTAAAGAAAAACAACTTAGGAAATTCAATTAAAAAAAAAAAAGATGTTCAAGGAAAGTTAAAAAGTTACACAATTAAGCACTTAAGGGATGCACATAAAACTCTGCTCTCTTGTGCATACACTCCTTCAGTTACATGATCACATGCTCTTTCTCACATAACGCAATATACTATTTTTTCTCCTGCTTTGAAAGATGCAGCTTTTAAGATGGAGAGGAATAAAGCAGGCTTTTGCAGGAGTCCCTGGCCTCATTCACTATGTATTTCTGCGAGAGACTTTCATAGTCTCTATCTGTCTGGTATACACAGAGTGATACAAACGAGGACATGGTGCTTACATGTGAATCTAAAGTTGCAGAAAGAACTGTATTATCCTGTTTTATTTTTTAAAATGGTATGTGATCATGTAATTAAAGGCTGCACCTTAATGCCCAGAGAAGGTTGCACGTGAAACTTTCTCTGGCATACCCTGACTTTCGAGTACTTAATTGTGCAACTTTAATATTCTCTTTGGGTTTTTGATAGAATTGCAAACAGGGCTAGATTCATGGAATTAATTCCATCACCGGGGTCTGGTGCCTCTAGCGCCACTCTTGCAGTTTATACTGTCACTAATAGAGCTCCCCTGAATTAATTAGATTACTGGAGCCTCTTATGAATCACTGTAATGGGAGGGAAGATGAACTTGGCCACCAACTTCTGCTGGCCTTTATTATACACATCCCTCACCCTAAGGCACATGCCACGGGCACATGGCAATATCTGGAATCCTAGGAACTGCTGTTCAGGAAAAGGGACACATGTATCTATTTACCTAAAGTAATAACCCCTGGTGTGACAGCATGCCACAGAAAGCCTCACAGACAGGCTCCTCTGTGAACATCTGGGGAAAGCAGAGAACTCAACGCAATAACAAAACCCAACAAAAAACAATGAGCAGTACCTTCTGATTATAACAACCTAGTGTCCTAAGTAAAGCTGGCTGGCCAACACATGCACACAGCCTGCTGAAGGTGAGTCAGATTCACACATAACAGATCTCCAGGCCAGGGGTTAGGCGATTGGGAAATTGATGCCGGAAAGAGCAAGAAAATCACATGTTTAAATCTCAACAGGAACAGCCGTCCTGCCAAGGAAAACTGACCTACAAAAATCAAAGAGATTTTTGCTCCAAAGCACCTAAGTCACTTTTGAAAACAGGACTTAAGCTCTTAAGTCACTTGGGCCCTTTTGAAAATGTTACCCAAGATCATAAAAGAACAAAGTCCTGGGGGGATAGCCAAGATTCTGTGATATTTTGGAAAGAGCAATAGGGGCTTAACCAGTATCCTGGGCCATAATTTCTGCTCCTGCTGTTTGCTAGTTGGTTGCTGCCCTCCACCCCAGGGGTGGCTGCATTTCAGTGGTGTGCTATATATACACTGTGACAGGCAGTGGAAGTCTTTAGGATGGAAGGTTCCAGAGACACGTAAGCTATGGTTACAAATATTGCCAGATCTGTAGGTGTGGTTATAACATGTTGTCGATGAAATGTAGGGCTGGCATTGAGATTTAGGGTATTACGGTTCAGGATCAGAGTTTTGGTTTTAGGGTGACATCAAGAGCTCAGCAGCATTTCACTCCCATGATGAGCAGGCATCCGCTTTGCCAGGGAGATAAAGTGATCTTTTCTATGCTGGCGATTCAGCAGCAGCGAGTCCAAATCCCTTCCAAAGTAAAACCCCAAGAACACAGCCCCAAAGAGCAGTTCCCCTTTGTGGTGTGGGAGTGAGATGCCCGAGATACCATCTAATTCCCGAGGCCCCATCTGTGCATGCGGCACCTGTCCATGCTACGTCGACTCTGCTGTGGAGAAAACGCGTGCCTTTGTGTGTGAAAGCAGGGCCAAAATCGGCTTTCCTGCCTGGCCACTGCAGGGAATGGAAACCACAGCAGTGTTTCACGACCGCATTAAACTCAAATGTTCCCAGCGTCTCAGGTAGTGGAGATCCTGCCTGGCACAGTGCCACAGAGGCCAGCGCTGTCGGGGAGGCTATTTCAGCCTGAAGGGCAATTTACCAGAAATGATACAAAGGGAGAATATACCGCAGGGCTATTAACATTCCTCCCGACAATGGAGATCCTGAGCCTTTACAAATCAAAGAGGCAATATTTTGCTTTTCCTTCTCTCTTTCCTTTTTCCTATAAAATTAAAAAGCTTTCAGCTATATCCTCCCTGGCCAGGAGGGTGGTTTCATTTAGACTCTCCCACCCCTCCTGCCACCATCCAGGGGGCTGTGGTGCAACTCAGCTGGTGGGTGGGATGAATAAAGATGGATGTATAGCCTCATTCTATCCTAAAATTACCCCTGTTCTTTCCTAAACCGGCCCAGCTTCCCCACCCTGAATTGGACCATCAGGATAAACTTCTATTTCCAGTGCTTAATTTTTGCCCCGGCCCCATTAGGGTTGGCACTTCGTAGCCCTGGCACCTCTGGGCTTACGGCCAGCAGCTGCAGCTCTCCGGCCGCCCAGCCCTACAGGCAGCGCCGCCGCCAGCAGCAGCGCAGAAGTAAGGGTGGTGATACACCCTCCTGTGCCACCCTTACTTCTGTGCTGCTGGCCGGGGCTCCATCTTCAGAGCTGGGCCCCCGGCCTGCAACCGCCACTCTCCAGCTGCATGGTTGAGACCCGACCCCTTTTTCATTACAAAATTAAGCACTGCCTATTCCAATCCATATGAGCCAGGCAATCTCTCCTAGGATGTTTCCTATTGAAAGGTGGCACAGTTAGATTCTAGCTAGACTCCAGGGTGGTTATGCCAGGCCTTATTCCTTACAAAAAGAGGGCACGGTGACCATTTACTGTAATAATACTGTATTCTTACGGCTATCCTAGGGATACATGAAGCTAAAGCGTGGCCTTTTGGCAGTGAAGACTGATCCTTTGTTCACGATGGATACATGAAGCTAAAACCAAAACACACTGTGCTTGTAATCACAGATGCCCTTTGAAGCTCTTTGCTTCCAAGAATTATTTCCATTTTACAGATGAGCCAACAGAGGTGACTTACCTAAGATCACCAAGCAGGTCATGGGCAGAGCTCAGAAGAAAAGCCAGATCTCCTGCCACCCAGCCCTGTGCCTTATCCCCTAGGCCACATTATAGGGGCCTTAACTGGTTTGGGGTGAATGGTGGTCCTTGGTTTTCTTATGGCTACGCCCAACTGATGAAACGACCAGAGCAAAGGGCTTTCTCTTCAGCTGAGTGGAAGCAGAGATGGCTCCAGGGTGGCATGTACGCATGCTGAAGGGTAGGCCTGAGCGAGTGTGTGGTGTGATGGAAGATCAGGCTGCAGCAGCATCACACATGCTAGGGCATTATGGCACCTGCCACTTCTGAATGTGTATTTTGAAAATATCTGCCATGATGGGGAAGGTCACGTCTTTGCCCCTGAGCACTGCGTCACCTCCCATTTGCTGCGACCGGCTGCCTGTGGTTACGCAGCACATCATGTTGCAGCAGAGGCGAGAAAGTGACCTCGACTCTTATGGACACGATGGGCCAAATCTATCCCTGCTGTCTCCTGTACATTCCAGCACAGAATCTCCCATCCCTTAACTGAGGCACAGGGCCCCGCGAGAGGCCCAGACACAAAGTTGGAGCTATGCCAGAGTCCAAGCCATCGCCCTCTTCCAATACCATCCTTACTCCTTGAAACACAGTTTCAGACATTTAGCCGGCTTACAATACTTCAAAACAGTCCCCTGATTTCCAATTCACGGAGTGCCAGCACTACATACCCTACGACGCCTGGCACCACACAGCTCACTTTAAAACCCTCAAAAAAACCTTTTTTTTTTTTTTCTCGGTTTAAAAAAAAAAGGGGGGGGGGCTATAAAATATCTTATATTTATACTTCAAAACAGCTTATTTGTGTAATTGCCAAAAAAAAAATGGTACAATGACTAATTAGCGAGCTCCTGCTTCGTACCCTGTAAACAAATGTATTTGTAACCAATTTGCAAGCACTTTGCATAAGGAGCCCAGAACACTCGTGCCTGTTTGATGCATTTTGACATTAATTTGATAACAGTGGCTTAACAAGGAATCCAGGCTCCCTGGCTATAAATATGCCGCTTTTCCGTTTCCTTTTATCTGCACAGTGAAATAATGTTGTTTTTCCCCCTGCTGCAATAACAACCATCCAGCCCTTTCATGAATGCCCTTTATGTCCTTTAGCATTTTCGAGGTATTTGTTCTGCAGACAGCAAAAGGCTTTTTTTTTTTGAAAAAAAAATATATATTTTTAATTCTTATATATTTGGGGGAAAGTGGTGCTGGTTCTGTGATAATGGGGCTTCTGGGAAGTGCTGCTGAAAGCCTTGTTTGTTCAAAGGGAATACATCTTCATCCATCAATAAGTTCTGTGCTTGCGCTATCAATCTCATCTTCCTATCCCCCATCTTCAGGGCATTGGCCTGCCTTCCTCACTTGAGGCTTTACCAGGAAGCAAACAAAACAGGAATTGGAGGCCATTGGAACAAGAAAACCAGCATGAATGGTAGGGAATGATGATCAGATGGAAATATCTGCGTGTCAGAGCATTTTGCATCTGGCCTTTGATCTCAGTCACTAGTGTCCTTGGAGGCTAGGGCCTGAGTCCATCCAATGGATGCATAGGAAAAGCCAAAAGGATATGGTATGAAGATAGCCAAGTACAGCACTGCAGGCAGATAGTCAACATCTCCGGTAGGATCTTCATCCTTCAGCCAAAGGTGGGGGAGCGGATGTGTGGTAGGAGATCCTGGGTGGGTGGGGACGGGACTACTGAAAGCAAGGTTGCTGTCCCTCTAATTCTACTGCTAAAACCCCTTTCACACTTCGGCCACTGCTTGTGCCAATCACTGCAACCACCTTCTGCTGCTCCTCTCTGGCCTCCCCTGTTCATCCTCTTCCAACCTACCTAAACTGCAGTCTCCCCCTCCTGATGCTGGGAGCACATCACTTTCTTCTTCAGAGCCCTTCCCAGGCCTCCCCTCTCGCTCAGTATTCAAGTCAGGCTCTGCAGGGCTCTGTGTTGTCTATATCTCTGCTCCCAATTCGTCCTACTTCCTCCCAGCCAGCTCCTCCCATGTCTCCTGCCCGCCTGACCACTTTGCATCCTTTTCCAATGCTATTCTTTGTACTATCTTATGTTGCCTGTTACACAGCAAACTCGACGTTAATCTGCATAAAACCACCATAGCACCTCAAGATCCTAACCAGGATCTCCTCTTCCAATGCTAACACATATGCATAGTAGGAGACAGTCCCTGCTTCAAAGAACTTACAATCTAAATACACAAGACAGGCAAAGAGTGGCAGAAAGGCAGCATCAATGTTGATAAATGCAAAGTAATGTACATTGGAAAACATAATCCCAACTATACATATAAAATGATGGGGTCTAAATTAGCTGTTACCACGCAAGAGAGAAATCTTGGAGTCATTGTGGATAGTTCTCTGAAAACATCCACTCAATGTGCAGCGGCAGTCAAAAAAGCGAACAGAATGTTGGGCATGATGAAGAAAGGGATAGATAATAAGACAGAAAATATCATATTGCCTCTATATAAATCCATGGTACACCCACATCTTGAATACTGTGTGCAGATGTGGTCGCCCCATCTCAAAAAAAGATATATTGGACTTGGAAAAGGTTCAGAAAAGGGCAACAAAAATGATTAGGAGTATGGAATGGCTGCAGTACGAGGAGAGATTAATAAGAATGGGACTTTTCAGCTTGGAAAAGAGACGACTAAGGGGGGATATGATAAAATCACGACTAGTGTGGAGAAAGTAAATAAGGAAGTGTTATTTACTCCTTCTCATAACACAAGAACTAGGGGCCACCAAATGAAATTAATAGGCAGCAGGTTTAAAACAAACAAAAGGAAGTATTTTTTCACACAACACACAGTCAACCTGTGGAACTCCTTGCCAGAGAATGTTGTGAAGGCGAAGACTATAACAGGGTTCAAAAAAGAACTAGATAAATTCATGGAGGATAGGTCCATCAATTGGGTAGGGCTGGTGTCCCTAGCCTCTGTTTGCCAGAAGCTGGGAATGGGTGACGGGATGGATCACTTGATGATTACCTGTTCTGTTCATTCCCTCTGGGGCACCTGGCATCAGCCACTGTTGGAAGACAGGATACTGGGCTAGATGAACCTTTGGTCTGACCCCATATGGCCATTATGTTCATTAGCCCCATTTTACAGATGCAGAACAGAGGCAGACAGAGATTGACACGTGCACATGTGTTTGGCTAACCTGTTCATAAAAACCTCCAATGCCAGGGATTCCACAACCTCCCCAGGTAATCTGTTCCAGTGTTCAACTATCCTTAGAGCTAGAATTCTTTTTCCTAATATATAATCTAAAGCTCCCTTGCTGCAAACTAAGCTGATTATTTCTTGTCCTGCCCTCAGTGGACACGGAGAACAATTGATCACTGTCCTCTTTATAACAACCTTTTACATATTTGAAGACTTGCAGCCCCCTGAGCTTCTCTTCAGTAGACTAAAGGTGCTCAATATTTTTCAGCCTTTCCTCCTAGATCATGTTTTAATTCATTCAGTCTGGGATCCACTCTAACCCCCAGATCCTTGTATGTAGCACTGCTGCCTAGCCAGTTATTCCCCAATTTGTATTTGTACATTTGATTTTTTTCCCATCTTTATTGAGTTTCATCTTGTTGATTTCAGACCAATTCTCCAATTTACTAAGAGCAGGTTCCCTGTTTAAACATCTTGGATCAAATTCAGCCCTGGTGTAACTCCACTGACTGCATTGACCTCCATCTAGGGCAGGGAGTCCCAAACCTTTTGCCAGCACCAGCCAATGTTAATGAAGTATTTCCTGCTGGGACTCCAGATAGCACGGAGTATGCCATTTAGAAGAGCTAAATGGAACTCTCTGCACTGTGTAACCTCATACACATGGGGCATGCGAGGTCATACGGTGCAGAGGACCCCCATGTTGTAGAGCAAAATGTCATCCTCCCTGCATTGTGACCTCTCACACACACCGTACATGCAAGGTCCTGGTGTGTGGAGCAAAATGGTGTCCTCCACCCACTAGGGATTGCCATGACCCCATGTGCTGGTGGTGCAACCCCATTTGGGATTGTTACCCACAGTTTGGGAACCATTGATCAATGGCATATGGGCGCTTTCAGCCAAAGAATCCGGTCTTAGAAATTCACTGTCCTTGAGGGTCCACCAGAGCCCATTTCCTCCAGCCTTCAAGACAGGATGCAAGACATTTGTTTCAGTAGCTCTACATTCTAGTTTTGTTGCCTCCTTAATTTTCTGTTTGAAAACCTGTTTTGAATCTGCCATGGTTGGTAACCATTGCTACACAAATTGAAACAACAACAGGAAGTTAACACACGCGGTCTACAGGACCCATTCCCTGTACCAATGCAAGCCCTGTAGACTCATTGCACTTTTGAAATAGCAGGTCTGTTCCTCAGAGTGTATGACAACCCGAGAAGTCCATTCAACAGGATGGAGACTGGGAGCAGACTGCACAGAAGGCAGAGATAGAAGAGACTTCGATCATCTCCTCCGTCTTCTCACCCATGCGGGATTGTTCCCTACCTTGCACAGCCATTGATAAGAAGCTGAGTTTCTTTGTGCACAGCCCAGGCTGCTTTCATTGCCAGGTGATTTATTTTAGATAGTTAGATTCATTATCTTGTCTGCAGATACTTTTCTGAATGTTCAGGTCTCCTTCCAAACAAAGCTCTGTAAGTAAACATTTGTGCAGGCCCGTTCCTTGCTCCTGACACCCTGACTTTCCCTTGGCCTGAGAATGCCAGCCCTAATCTATCATCTTGCTCAGGACAGTGCCTATTTCTGAGCCAGCCAATAGTCCCAGTCCAGTGAGACCCATTAAACAAGATAGACCTCCACATCTGGAGCTGTTTACCGGTCACACAAAGGAGTAATTATAAAGAAAAGTGGAGGGGTGGAGCATGCGGACAGGCTGCTGTTAATCTGCGTGTGTGGAGGCACATCAGCTCAGATAAAAAAAATAATTAAGGTGAGCCCCTGCCCGGCAGGCGTAACAACTTTTCCTGTCTGGAAATTTTATGAAAGAGACACAACCATCTTCTCCCACTCCACCTTGCAACATACCAACCTGTCCTCCTGCTACTTCATCTGGAGAGCGATGAGAGATCTTGGGGCCTTCGCTCAGAGTAGCTGTACCTAGAGACTCTCACATTCCTTCTCTATCACTCCCAAAGGGAGCTTTCTTTGATAAGCTTCTTAGGGCAGATAGGTGGGCAGTGAACCAGTTACATTATGATCTTTACCTAGTGCTGGAATCTAGCTCCGAGTTCACCTTTTCCTGTCAGTTTGACCTCCCGGCCTTCACTTGGAATCAGACTCAAGTGGTGAATCGGTAGCCTTCCTGAATATTTTTTATTCCATGTCCTAAACAGTTGAATGACTGATGGGAGCTGTTCTACAACGACCATGTTCCCCTCTTCTCCAAAAGTAGCTGCAGAGCCCCTTTATCTCCCTTACCCAAGTCATGGGACTGTTAAGAGACTTAGTAGCACAGAAGTGGCTGGACAGAGTAGAACGATAGTCAAAGGTTAGAACAGTTCTGCTCCCAGGTGGGCCTCTCTCATGCTAGGCAAGTCACTTAATTTCTGTGCATGTTTCTCTATCTGGAAAATGGGAGTGCCACCCCATCTTGGTAAGGTGCTCCTAGATAGTCTGCTGAAAGGCACTAGTACCAGTACAAAATTTGAAGGCTAGTTGTCTCTAGGCATATGTTTCCTTTCCATTTCATCCTAGTGGGACTCCCCATCATCTGCCAATACATCTGATGCTAGAGTTGCAGGCTAAAATGTTTCAGTCATTTTCCCCCAATTCCTCCTCTCAGATTATTAATGCTGAAACAATGCGGCAAACCTCAGCAATAACGCTTGGCATTCTGTAATAGACTCAGACAGCACATTCCTTCCTCAGCCTACTCCTCTCTTATCTCCTTTCCTCTCCCCGAAAAGCACATTTAGATAAGTTATTGGAATGATAAAACAAAACCATAACTTAAGCATTTGTGAGTGAAATGTAGAGGAGGCTCCTCACGGGTTGCACCTTAGGTCAAACCTGCCAAAACAGCAAAGGAAAAGATACGCTCTAGTTCAAGCAAGTTATTTTGGGGAAGTTCCATGGCCTGTGTTATGCAGGAGGTCAGGCTAAATTAACACATGTTCCTTTTGTCCTTATCAGAGGGGTAGCCGTGTTAGGCTGGATCTGTTAGTCTTAAATATGCCACAGGACTCTCTGTTCCTTTTGTCCTTAATCTATGAAAAAGGTCACAAACCATGAGCCACTTTCAGGAGACTTGCCTGTGTCACTCCCTAGTGCTGTTCCACCAGATGCAAGATGCTCAACGTTCTATGAGCTTGTTTACAAACAAATTTACATCGGTTTAGTTAAACTGGTGAAATAGCAGTTTTAAACCAAGTTTAGCTTGCCCCGGAACATTTAAACTCAAGTAAGCCAGATACAGTTCTGCTCCCAGCTGGGCCTCTCTCGTGCTAGGCAAGTCACTTAATTTCTGTGCATTTAAATTCAATGATTTAAGCATGTGCAAACATGCAGCTATATCATTTCAGTAGTTTAAAATCACACCTTTAATGAAACAGGCACAACTCTGATTGTGGACCAGGCCTCAGACATCTGCTTTAGCAAACTTCATAGCCATTGATCATTACTGGAGAAACAATGGCGGAAGCTGTAGTATAGACAGGATGCCTACAGCTTATATGTTGTTCTACTGAAGACAGATAGAGGCTGCCACCACTCCAGCTGTTACCATGTATGAGGAGGACTTGGTACAGTACTCCAAAAATACCCTTCCGTCCGGCTTAGACAGTTGATGGCACATACACCGTCAACAACCGACACAGGCTCCTCATGAAACCAGACATCAGGATTCTATCTGATGTGGCAAAGAAGAGGTTATGGACCCAGAGGTGCTGATACAGGTTAATCCTCATCCAGTTGGGAGGTCACAGAAAAAGGTTTGATTAGTCGTGATTCAGACAGTTGATTATGTTTAACGCTTTCACCATTTCATTGTATTTCCTGGTTTTATTTATTAACTTCTAGATTCCCTTCTCTCAGGTTAAATGAGTCTCTGAAATAAGGATGCTGTAATTTCACTCAACTACACAAACTGACTCCTAATACCCCCTGAGTCACATTTGCTGCAGTCAGATTGGTCAGCTCCTTCCTGTACTGGTAACAAGTACACAGGTCTGAAAGTACACATTATTTAGCTTGGCCAGGGCATGGGGACCAGGTGGCTGCAATGCATTACTTAATCTACCTACCCACCTTGAGAACTTGGGCTCAAATTTAGAGTAGGCAACGTTCATATGCAAGTTACAGTCTCAGCTTGGTGCTAGACAGACAAGGGGGAGGATTTTCAGGACTGGGCATGTGAAGTCACCATTGTTCTGCCTGCAATAGTGCATACACCAGTTAGCAGTTACAAGTTTAACTGGTCATTTTGTGCACAAAGTTACTGTGAATAGGCTTGTGCTATAAAAGTCTAAAAGTCTGGGAGTCAGGACCTGTCTCCATTAAATACATAACTGAGCCCCTAACTGCAAACAGTAGGGGTGTTCCAAGTCAAAACTGAAGTGGGTTAGCAGAGCTGTGTCCGAAAGCTTAGAACATTCCTACCCACAACATGCTTGGCTGTAGCCAGTACCAATACGGTCCTAAACATACCCATATAGCTTCTGTTTAACTTTAAACACAAAAGTGGGCCTCTTAGCAACATGTTTCTTCCCCCCCCCCCCTCGTTGTTGTTGAAGACAATAAAAAGGCAGGAGGCAATGAACTGGACCTGTTTTAAAATCAGTTTCACTCTTTATTTGAAATCTTTTACATGCCACAAATGTACATGAAAAATTGCACATTGAGAATGTGGTTCACTATTATGAACAAAGAGCGAGCTGTAAATACAAGTGTAAAACAAGTGCACAGATGGAGCTGTTAAAACTGAGGAGTTTGTCAGTCATTTGCAAACAGGCTGCTTGGGTTCCTGGTGTCATTTAGCACATCACAGGCTAAATCTTGATTTTGGAAGCCACCTCCTCTAGCTTTCATGTTTCGGTGTAACATACGTCTTCACTCCCATTGTAACACAATTCTCTTACAGCAAGCTGAAACAACGGTTTCAGTAACAGTTATACCAAAAAAGTGGGTGTTACTTAGAGACCAATTGCTCCTTAAATTGTTTTTTTTTTTTAAATTCAACATTTTGACAACAAAGTTTCACCCTCTGTTTATATAGGAGTGAATATAGGAGATTCTCAACAGAATAGGGACTTTACACGGACATTTTTCAAAGAAAATTCTGACAAAAAAAAATTTCCCTAGCAGCCTTGGGCAGAGTTGCAGCTTCCACTTCAAAGGAGAAACTTCAAAAACAAATTCGATGTCCTAATGGTTTTGTGCTACATTACTTAATTGTCATCCAACTAATTAGCAATGCCTGATTTCACATTCTCAGTACGTAGAAGTTGTTCACATAAGAGGGGCTACTTACAACAAAATAAATAAATAAAACAAGGCACCAGGCATCCAGACTCCTGTGACAGTAACATAAAATGCTACACTTGAGCATTTACAAAGCTAAAATAAAAAACATTTAGTAATTAAACCTAAATTGATCGGCCTTCTTTCAGATCTAGGAGTTTTGAATTTCCAATGGGGGGTGGGAGGAGGGATGTATGTATGCGTATATATATATATATACAGTGCTAGTATGATGTAGATCTTTTACAATTCTAATTATTTCCCTATCACCAAGTAAGATCAGGATCAATAGATGGTACAAACTGACCCCTCTCCCCAAGCGTCAGGAGGAAATAAAAGAGCGAGGAAGAAGGAGAAGTGAGAGTGTCAGAGGTCAATGCCACTGAAAACAATAGATATCGATGTCTCCATTCATTTCAAAACAGCAGAAAGGTCAATGTCTCCCTTGCTTCATGTTTTATGGCTGAGATCCTGCTGCTAACAGCAACCATGTTAATAGCCAGGCATCATCCATCCTTTTATCATTACTTCTAACCAGGTTAGCCATTTTGAAAATTCAAAGGAAGCTGGAAAGCAGCCGCCGAGGGAGGGAGAAGAGGGGAGCTGGCCTGGAAATTAATGGAAGAGATGTTTTTCATTAGTGTTAGAGACTGCATCTCCCCCTACCTGGGCTCTGCTTCCTTCTGGTTTGTCCCTCGCTGCCCCCGAAAAAATGAAAAGGGCCTGAGGCAACGTCCCTTCGCTATTAATCATTATTCCCTCTACAACATCCCAATCGGTTTCTATGGAAATGATTCTCCTGCTAGAGAGCCTTGGCTGCCTATGCATCTAATCGAACAGGGAGGCAGCCTACGGACCCTGCAATGGAGAGAGAGATTTTCTTCTGCAATAGCCAAGTCATGTTCACGTTGCTCCTTTTCCAGACTTATTCTCCTCCTGGTAGGAGTGTGAAAGGCTTTGGCTGGACACAGCATCAGCCAGGATCAGCACTGGATTTAGTCTCCCATGAGCAGATCAAATAAGCTACCGCACCACCTGGAGTATTAACTTTTTGCTAAATTAAGTATCGGGATTTTGTTTCTGAAGTTACGAGACCCCCACTGCAAAAGGTGAAAGGCTGGACCTACAAGGTGCTGAGCACCCGCAATTCTCACTGGGATAAACAAGAGTTGAGGGCTCTTGGCAAGCCCGATAGTAGCACTCATCTGCAAGACTTTCATCCCTTCCTCTCAATACGAGGAGAGCAATGGAGAAGTCGTTTAGCCCAGTCACCGGCAGTCATGGGGCAGCCCGTTGCCAGCAGCAGGGTAAGTCCCAGTAACAGTCAGCTAAGGAAGGTGACCGCCGCCTATGGGAGTGTTAGTAGTATATGGTTCATATGGCCTTTCACAGGGAATAGAAATGCTCAACAGCAGTTTCCATTGTTGGGAAGCTCCCCAGTGCCCTGTTTATTCTGTGTTTTTAACTCTGTCACCTGAGACAATCAGGATATTGATATTGGGATTGCAGCTGGCAGCACCTGGACTCTACTCCACCTTGGGCCACGTTAGGAAACTCAAGACAGCTGCTCTAATTCATCCCATTTTCCCCTCCTCCTAAATTAGCACTGTCCTCGGTTGTTTGTCCTCCAAGATGGCCAACACTTTAGAGCTTTACAATAGCCTAATGTGACCTGGGAGCCAGATGAGGGACTTGAGGCACAGAGAGGTTGAACAACTTGCCCAAGATCACACAATGAGCAAGTGGCAGAGAGGAGACTGAAAACCAGCTCCCAGTTTGATGCTCCAGCCAATAGATCAAGCTGTCTCAATTCTCTTTAAACTCTTTTCTTACCGCTGAAGTGCCACACCGCAGGGTGACAGGTTAGCATCACTCCCAGCACTCGGGAAACCTGATGACGTGATATATTGTTGCTGTACCATGAGTGGGTGGGAGGGTTTTAAACAAGGTGCCAAATGAGAACCCAAACAGAGCTTTGCCAAAAGGCAGAGGAAGAAACTAACAGGATTACATTCCCTTTAAGGTGCCTTTTTTCGACTCATTTGATCCAGTCAGCTTCTCCTTACCAAAAGCTAAAACCACTTTAAAAAAAGCCTAGAACCCACCAGGCAGCAGGAATAGAAAGCCATTTTGTTAAACATGTTTTGGCATCAATGATCTTGTGACTGTAACTTTTAATTTAACTTTAGCATCCGATCCAGTTAGCGTCAAAATGCATCCATCCAAACACTTGCAAAGAACGGGAGTTTGTGGCCTACCCAATGGTTTGCTAGCAATGGAGCCCACTGCCAGAGGAACGGTCAGAGTTCTGATCTAATAACTGGTGCTCCTTCACTGTCCGGCAGGGACCGGGAGCACCGCAGAAGCAGCCCCTGTGGGAAGGGCACCTGATGCGGTTCAGGGTGCTCAAGAGAACGGGGTGAGTCAGACAATCGTCTCATCCACAGATGGCAGGGAGGGATTTTTGGAGTGGAGGGGATGGAGAGTAAACAAAAAAGGGCATTTTGTGTCAAAGAAAAACTAGGAACAAGAACAACGACAAAAAGTCCTCCCCAAAAACTGCACATGGAACCTTAATGCTGACTATGCTTTGAATCCCATATACTTCTCTGCTCAGAACATATGGTGCTATGTTTAATAGCCCAGCACTGCCAATTGGGGACTATTAGGGTGGGTTCTTTTCCCAGTATAAACGTTGCAGAATATAAATTGTAATTAACACCGATGCCAAAATAGCACTTAGAGAAAATAAGCACATTATTAACATCTGGTGACTCCTGCCTGGAGTGCAGAAGCAGCGAAATTCTCACTCACAGTCAGGAGGCTCTGTAGCAGGGATGCAGAGCACGGTCCCACCGTTCGGGGGTGAGGATTCTTTTCGGTCCCTTTAGCATAATCTGAAGTGCGACTGGCTGGCCTTTCCTAGCCCTTATTCTGAACGTTGCGGTTCATATTGAGATCACAGACCTGCTTACGTGAATACAGATGTCTAAGCATCATGCCACGGGCAATACAATAATGGTCGTATACATACTTGATAAAGGGATCCACTCCCATTTTACCTAGAGGTAGGAAAGAATCTCTTTACAAAGGAACTGACCTTCATGAAGCATATTTTATCACACCAACACAGTTTTTAAAAGAAAGGACTAGGAAAATCATGGACCTATTAGAACATACCTTTTTGAACAATAGAGCCAGATCTGAATCGATTTTTTTCTGCCTATTCAGCAGATATCACAGAAATCAGATCCTTCCAGCAGGAAGAAAATGGGAGCTGGAAGTTTCTTCGTAACTAGAATCCATTGAGCCCCATTACTTGTTAGAAAGAGAAATCCCCGCTCCAGTGCAAAAGGGTTCTTACCTATAGCATTCAGGCACCACACTATACACTACTTGAGGCCACTGTTTATTGGCTAGGATAGTTCCCATGATGGACTGAATATCAGAGAACTGTCTCCAGACCTGGACCCACTCACCTTTCCCTCTGCTCCACACTGAAGTTGCTAGGGGTTCAGGAGGAAAAGAAATGCAGCTTTAGTGATGCTTCAATATCTCCTCATTACCTAACCCCAATAATCTGTGTTGGAGAAGGATCTACTCAGCAACTGCACAGAACGGTCTCACCTGGACAAAGCAGTAATTTATTTTCCTGCCCCCCCCAAAAAGTACATCTGCTTTGTGAGGGAGAAAGGAGCCCAGCCTGACAAAGAAGGGGGCTCAACCAAGCCACAGATACAAGAAGAGGTTGGAAGAGAGAGACAGGATTCTGGAGACAACTAGATAGAAAACAGTGGTAGGACCCCAGCGAAGGGGTAACAGCTACCTACCTACCCATGCTTAACAGAATTCTCCCCACACACACACGTCAGGGATATTTTGGAAACCTAGTTTAGTTCTGGAGCACCTCATCCAGTGGCCCAGCAGTGAGGGGCTCTGGCTAAAGCTGCGGAAATGCTACAGGACACCTGCTTCACGCAAAAGCATAAAACCCATCTGCTTATTTATTTAATAGCTACAAGACTAGCAGCTCGCACTCCCACACCCTTGCTAGCCAATCTGTCCTGTGGGAAGGGAAAGGGAAAGAGAGCTTCGATCTGGAAGTCCCACTCAGTGAAGGGGCTGCTGAAAAGAGAGTGTACAGAAAGAGAAGGCAAAAATTAACTACTTGATGCTCTTAAAGGGAAGGGTGAGCTCTAAAGCAAAGAGGAGTACACATGTGCTCCGATGGGTTAATTGGGTAATAAATGGCGAATGCTGAGAAAGTATCAATGAGCACACGTATAGTTAGGTCCTCTTTGTACACATATGGGTTGCATCAGGCTGGCCCATGATTTAACGTGTAGGACAGGATAAACAAGTCTGGAAATTTTTAAGCAGCGGGAACAAGACTAGAGAAAAGTGTCTGAAGCCTGCGTAAAGATCTATTCTGCTATCCAATCCACCCTTTGAAACCATGATGTTTTTGACACCGTTCCCAGTAGCCACTGCTTATGAAACTATGGCACTGCTCTGTAGGAAACACTGACTAGCCGATTCTGTGACGTCACCCATGGACGTGCTGAGTTCCCAAGCAGTGATGTCATAGCACAGCTGTTTGCCATACCACTGGATTGAAAGTGTTCAAACTCAAATGGATAACCTCTAAGGAAAAGATTAGCCCCATATTTTACCATGGAATATTCCACTTCCAGGAAAATCCTACCACCACCTAGAACATTTGTACTAAATACGCGCACTTTGGCATTTGGCACAGCGATTTGACCCTTTAGAAAGTGCTACATCAATAAGGCACTCTGAAAAGTGATCCAGCCCACTACAAATTCCTAAGGACACTCAGAGCAGGCAAGGCTAATGAAGTTACACTTTGAAAATACTCCATACAATCTCTGAAATCATGCTCATGCACATGATTTGGGGATAGAGCTGGTCCATTAGGCTCCCCCCTACACTGCCATTGGACCAGTGTTCTAACATGTTGATTTATTTATTATTTTTAGGGTAGATGGGACTCAGGTTGGCGATTTGGTAACATGGAGTTTGTGAAATCTAAAGAGGAAACTCGAGACACAAATGAGGAATTCTTCCCCACAAGCCAAACGGCCCAAACATTAACAGCAAGGCGAATGTAGCAATGGGCTTGAAAGGTTAACAATCATGATTTGCTATGTGGGGGCAAAAAAAACAAAAAAACCTGAGGTACTTCTCTCAAAAGAGAATACCCTTAAATATTTCTCATCACACGTGCGTAACTATGTACACACATTTATAATAAGAGGTATGATGCATTTCATTCGAGCAATGAACCTTTGTGCCCATTGTAACAGAGGGACATTAACTCACCCAGAATCAGGCCTCCTACTTTGCTATTAACAACAGACTCAAGCAAAGAATGATCACTGAGGAAACAACAGCGCATACCACCAAAGTACACAGGAACCCTACAGAAATAGATCAGGCAACAAGGGGTGAAGGGTAAGAATGGGAGCATTCTTTAAGTTAGTTTCTCTTACCTTTAACTAATAGAAAGTAAAAGAGGAATTCATTATTAACCACAAGGAAATCTCCATATGGTTCCAAAAGGCTTTGATATTGTATTTTTATGTGCAAGGTCTGTGTTTGTCGAGGCTCTTCTGCTTTTCAATTGCACTGATTTAAAGTGATCGTACAGCATCCCATAAGGCGGCCAGAAGCTCAAGAAGGGGGATTCCAGGCCAATAAGAAGCTGTTTCACACGTTCATCCCAACTGTTCTACATGTGCTATGGCACAATCACCACCACAGGTTTGGAGGTTCCTCAGCCACTCTGCTTTTAAACAAGGTAATTTCATCCAAGTGCATCATGGGGACATCTCTGATGACCTCCGTCAAGTCCTCATGTAGTAGAGGGAAAATGACGACATTTAATGCAGGGCGGTCTGCCTGGAAACTAAATCAGATACAAGTTATTAGCCAAGGAGAAATGCTAGTTCTGCGACAAGGGAAAAAACTTGCATGGGTAGAGTAGGAGGCAGCAGAAGGGGAAGGAGAGTCTTGCTGAGACAGGAAATCAAGTTCTCCCACCTGTGTGGGACTTTATTACCTTGCAGTGGGTCCATGTGGCTAATTTAGGAGGAGTCCTGATCCAATCCCAAAATGGAGATTGGGAAGCACAACATGGAGATCTTACAAGAGGAGGAAGGGATCCTTAGAACTTTGCATGAGACTTTCCTTAGCTGGGTAAGATGCTGGTGGGTTGCAATTTAAACTCTCACTAACAACAGCAGGTTTTACAGCTTGCAAAATTAGGACTAAATTGGCTGGGATTTGCCCTAGGATTGGGCCTGGGATTATCACTGAAGGGTCAATTGTACAGCCTATGGAGGATAAACGCTGCAGTTAGAGAAAAAGGAAAGCTCTACCACTGCAGATACTAAATGTTTATGAGTGTTAGAATAATACACTGGCAACAGTGTCATTTTTAATAAAAGCCACCTAACAGCCTGTGACAGGTACACACAGTTCCAGGTTTGAGTAAACCCAAAAGCAAACAGCCACATTTGTCACTAGAATTTTGGCTCACTACATTTTTTTTTAAAATCTATTAGCCCTTTACCTCCACTCCTTTCTACACCAAGCTTTTTAGCCCCAGCCCCTTCTGCTAATTTTTTTGCCACTTCGTTCAGCAGACACTGAGCATCACAGACCTTTCGACAGAGAGCAGACTGATGTGACAACAGGAGAGACAGGAGCAGCAGGGTTGTAATTACGGAGCAGGAGAAGAAAACAGCAGAAGTTAAATCCATATGCAATATTTTTGAAATGAAAGCCGGCACAGATAGCAAGTACGGTGCATGACAGCAACTCAGAGAAGTCACAGAAGAACACATTTGGGGGGGGGGGGGGGGGGGAGGATGGACTATAGGGTAAGAGAAGACCATCAGAATGAGGACAGGTAAGTATTGATTGGCTGACTGGGCAGAGCCATGTCTACATTACTGTTATTAGAATAGTTATGCAACTATATTTAAACACATGGGTTTATTCCTTAACTGTTCTAGGGTAGACTGGATCCATGTTAGAACATAAACCCACTAAGGCAGAGCCTAGTTTGACATTCACCCTGTGAATCATGTGTCTGAACTGTAGTAGTGTCCACTATAGCCCAAGATTCTTGTCTACCCATGTGTCTGTACAATTCTGAGCACACCCATCACACTAAAATAATTATCCATATTGTGGTGTTACAGGGCTGTAGAGTGACCGTAAGTTCAGGTGCTAGAATCCCATACGAAACTTCAGAGTAATTATTGCTGATTAAAGATTAATGCTGGCAGACAGATCATACTGCAGTTCGATCCACGAGAGGCTCGCATTTCTCTCTGGGTGATGGATCGAAGAAGCACCTCCCACAAACATATTTGTGCTTCCTTCCATGCCAACCCTTATGCACAGAAACTTCTCTCGAAACAGATCCATAAACCTGTCACTCTTGCCGCCAATTCCCATCTCAAGACCTATTTCTGCAGCAATGCTTGTAAGAAATTAGCCAACAAATAATGGCTAGGCCAAAGGCAATTGGATAAAGTTGGTATTTATGTGATTTCAACACTAGGATGTAGCAAACATATTGGATATTCTCTCCCCCGCCCCCAGCTCTTCATACGTTACTCATTTAAGGGCCACAATCCTGCTGAAGAAGGAACCATATTAATAATCCCCACCCCAAGTTCACTGGGGTCCACCCACCCACACAGATCTCTTTTTAGGACTGGTGCCTTAGATTGTAAGCTCCTCATGGCAAAGAAAACTCTCTCCTATTTCTGTGTTTGTACAGCATTCCAGCATAGCAAAGCCCCAATCTTAATTGAGGTCTCTGGATGCTACCGTAACACCACACAAACGACAAACAGAATTTATACATAATTTAAAAAGTGGGACTCTAACCAAGTTTACACATAATTTGCCTCAGAGTACTGGAAAAATACACATTAAATATGCCTTCCAAGAAGCTGGAATTATGTAAATATTTTTGAAGAGCTTTGAAGATGATCTGCAGAAAAAAAAAAAAAAAAAAAGCAGCCAAAATATGCCTTTGAATTTTGTGAGTTGTATTTTTTTAAAACTGGAAACTGTATGTTGCTCTGAAACTTGTAAATTGCATACCACAGCAAGTTTATGCCTGCAAATTCTTTCCATGTTCGATTTGCGCAACTGAAAATGAAAATGAAACGCACATGGTTTACCATTATTCTCAGCTGTGTGTGCGTGCAAAGCCGGTGCTTTAGCTGCACATTTCAAAACAACTTTTAACGAGCTGCTGTCATAATGCTAAAATGGGATTAGCATTTCCCCAAAGCAGACACCTCTGCAGAAACTATGTGCATGTTCCTTCCATCCTCTGCCGCAAGGCAATTCCATTCTTCATACACCTGGCCAGGTGGGCTAGATTAAGTGAACAGCACTTAGTACTAGCACTAAAAGACCCCAGGCATGGGGTGGAGATGGGGAGAAGGGGAAGACATTGAGTTAACGAGTTGCAGCATAGCTGCTGTAATCTTCTTGAAGATTCTTCCCTCATTCCACACCTGGATGGATTTCAAACTGGATCTATCTCTGAAAGTCTATGGTGTGTTTAGTGAAAACCTGTCGGATGGAGGGGGATGTGGAGCTGGGGAGACAAAAGAGTTGCAGCTCCAGACTTGAATCCCTGTTCTATTCCAAGGAAAACAAGCCAAAAATTGTGACTGTTGCTTGCTTTCTCCTACAAATCAATCTCCAAACTAGACTCCTCGTGATTAATTACATGGAAGTAAGTTTTCTAAGCAATTGACTAGCTGGCTCTTCAGTATTTATCCTTTAAGGGAGGGGGAAGGAGGAATCTCTGGGATAACAAAGAAAAGGACAAGCTTTCCATAGCAGCCTCTGATCCAGTATACTTAGCCTCAAACCAACAAGATCCCAGTGGCTCTTTATGCAAAAGCAGATTTCTGAAGAGTATGTATTTGGATGTGAACATCTGCAATTGGCTATAGTCATCCTTGGAGCTCGAAAATGGACACATCGATTGTGATGCAGGGCACATCTAAAATTCATTCTGGCATTAGCAAAAGCAAGACCTTGCCTTCCTATCCCGTCCTTTAATTACACCTAATGTATTGCACAAGGCTGTTAGCCAAAAAGGGTTAATGGAGCTTTGTTGCCTGCCCCAAAATTATGGAGGCCTGGGCACAGTACGAGTATTTTCAAAGGAACAGTCTGGTAAATAACCTACACTACAATCTCAATTATTTCCAACTGGCACGGCAGGATCCAATATGTAGGTCATGGACAAAGTCAAAAAGGAAGGAAAAGTTGAAAGCAAATCTGTAGTTCAATCAGATTTCCTTGATTTTTTCCAGGACAAAAGAGGCACTAGACTGAATTCATTATCTCATGGCAAATACCCATATATGTGCTGTCAGATGTACTTTTAAAGTGGAAACAGAATGAGCCCCTTAAACTCCACCTACTAAAGTTGCATAGAAAAGGCAGCCGAGAACAAGCAAAGTTTAGCAAAGATTATGCAACACTAGGGCACAGATTATTAATACCTCAATTTAGTTATTTGCATTACAGTAGCTCCCAGAGACTGTCATTAGGAAAAAGGCCCCAATGCGGTAGGCACTATACCAACTTATTTTCTCTTGGTTATAAGGAGGGGCTTTGAGGGGACTTGGTGACATCTTGCATTGAAACAAATCTCCCCTTCTCCCTGCTCCCCCCGAGACCTCCAGAGGAATATAACAAAGGTTCTGTATGTTACACATCATCTGAATTTGGCACATCACTTCACACATGCCAGTAAGTAGGTGTAAGGGCAGCTAAGCTGGTATAACTTACACAATGAGGGGACGGAGGAGAGGTGTGTAGCAGGAAAAGCAACTAAAGGAGGACGACTCTAGCTCTTGATCCATGAATCCGCAAATTCAGGACCTGGGCTAGGAGGACAAAGACACCAAATTTAGATCCACGGGGGAGAGGGGAGAAGAGGATACCATCTAGGAGTTTTGGGACCCTACATGGAGAATAGGGAGGAAGAAATATTGGTAGGGAGCCAGGAGTGCCATGATTTGTGGGGAGCAGGGTACCCTTTGGTTGAACTGGATCCAGTCGCCATTTAGAATTAATCCATTATTCCAGTGATTCTCAAACTTTTTTACTGCTGACCCCTTTCACATAGCAAGCCTCTGAGTGCGACCCCCCCCCCCATATCAATTAAAAATGCTTTTTTATATATTTAACACCATTATAAATGCTGGAGGCGAAGTGGACTTTGTGGTGGAGGCTGACAGCTCGCGATTCCCCCCCCCCCATGTAAAAACCTCACAACCCCCTGAGGGGTCCCGACCCCCAGTTTGAGAACCCCTGCACTATTCTTCCAGTCCTACCATGCTCTGGCTTACTTCCTGCCAGCCTCTCAGTGTGTAAATTACACAGTCTTAGACTCCTTTACATCCACTTACCATTTTGTAACAGCACTTACACATCACTCCTAACTTTGGAGCATTACTTCGGGAAGCAGCTAATTAGCCAGGAAAGGGGAATTCAGTACAACTCAAATTTTGCCCTATTTCTGGTCATATCAATTTGTTTCAGCCACACGCGTGATTGTGTGCACGCTGTTTCGCCTTAAGCCAGAAACTCCAGCAGTTTTGTTTTCACTGGAAGAGACATTTGTGATTTAAATGTAGGGCTGAAGCCTATAAGCGATGCCAGGGCTTGAAATTCCCTTCCCTGAAGCGCGGCGTGGCAGAAGCTACAAAGAGCACGTGAGCAGCAGGGCACACAGTGTGCACAGTTCATAGTGGATTAATTTAGTATAAAAAAAGATTGTGAGCCAGAGTGGCAGACAGGTCAGCTTAAGTGGCATGACCTATGTGCACTTTTCTCCTCCTTCCAGTCACTTCAAGCATCCATGCCACTAGGTTCTGCTGCTTGGGTCATTTCCCACACATTACACTGGCACTAGGAAATTTCAGCCGTCATACCCTGTTATGACAATCTCCCAAACAAACATGCACGCACACACCTCCCTACCCCAATAACTTCTATAGGGCTAATTTCCATCTGTGCCAGAGCTCTGGCTCCCTGGAATGTGCTGGTATAATTATCCCCAAGGTGCCTTCTTTCATGAGGCAGAGCGCTCCATTTACATCTACCTGTCCTTCACGGAGTCTCCCAAGAGGGGTACAAAGCTGGTTTGTAGCCACTGTAAAGTGGGCCAATTCCCCTGTGCCATTCTTGCTGTGGACCCCTTTGGAATATCAATGATTAGCAGACTCCAGCTCAGAACCCCAGAGCAGGAGTTGCCGTCAAGAGCTTCGCAGGAAAGCGAGATCCTTGGGTTCATTAAAATAGCCTCAATTTGTTCATATTTAGCAAAACCAGCTACATTTACAGTACAGCTCTGTTTTGAAAGCACTTTTCGGTAGCAGGGTCTCTTCATCCCCACATCTGCTATGACCGAGCTGTCCCCAATGGCATCCAAAGGAACCCCATCATTTCCCTCATTTTAAGGCTCTTAATTACAGCCTCCAAACTCTGACCAATGGGTGCGGACAGGACTATTTGGAAGCCAGTCAAGTAATGACAAGCCAGATTATCCTGCTGCTTGTCCCTAGGTTTCAGTGACACAATGTCATTTCCCAGCAGGGAAAGGATAGTGTTGTGGGTAGGAAATATGAACAGGGAGTGAGATCTGTCACACACACTGTGTGAGTGTGGGCAAATTACTTCATCTCTCCGTGCCTCAGTTTCTCCATCTGTAAAATGCGGATGATACATCACTAACTCCATATGGGTGCTGTGAGGCTTAACAATAGAGTGCTTTGAGATTTTGGGGTACTGAAGAAGTGGAAGTTATGATGCCCCCTGAGCTGCAGACCAAGCAGTCAAACATGAGAGGGCAGTTGGAGATTAAGAGACGAGACCCAAAGGAAAGATGCCAGAGCACCCAGCACAAGTCCTAGAGCAACACTCTGCCAGAACAAGCTGAAACCCATTGGGAAGTTTTTTCTTAACATCTTCTGCAGATTAAGATGTTATTGCAATAGCTGCTCAAGTAAGTGCATTTTCTACTTTGGAAACACATTGAAGCTACATTTCTGTTCACACCCACGTTCATGTATCCAAAAAGGCACCAGGGCAGAGATTCCACTAGGACTGCATAGCCAGGAGAAAGTAAGAGATCATGCTGCATAGGACACGGGGCTATAGATCTATTTGAGGAGGACTGTGTCCAGATCATGCAATCCTCTAACACTTCCTCAACTGCGTACCCGCCACAGCATGCATACAAGTAATTAGGAGGAGTGGTGCAGGCTAACAACAGAAATGCAGCCAGAAAGGGGATAGATGGGTGGCCCCAACAAGAAAATATTAAAATCCCATCAGGGATGCACCTACAAATCAGATCAGCTTGCCTATAGAGAGGTATCCGTAACTGGCCCATGTCGAAGCTAGGCAGTACGAATGATGGTTGCAATACCATACCCAGAATACAGTCAAATTCCACCAAGCACTCCAATGGGTAATGTAAGGGGACATGCATGCAGTTTATTATTAATTCAGTCTGAGACAGGATGATTCAGGGGTTTCTAAGAGCAGGAAACAAACAGATAATGAAAGCTGGACCAAGATTCGAATGATTCACTATACCAGTCTAGCGATACATTAAGCCTTCTTGCAATCAGAGGCAGGGACTGAGTCCACAATATGCTTAAGCTAGTGAAGTGGGTTGGGCAGCTAATGTGCCAACACTGGGTTCACAAAGAACAGCAGTGTACTAGGAGGTCGTCTTTCAAGGTCAGAAAGAAGCGTAGAGAAGAGAAGGCAAAGGCAAAGAGAAGGCAGCTTTAAATCTAGCATAAGCCATAGGCAGTAATACCCGCTCTTTGCAATGTCAAGGTGGGCAGCGTAGAAGAGGATGGTGGAGAATTTTGCAGAATTCACAAAGAAGATTTGTAATTTTGCACTTGCTTCTCACCCTCACTGGGTTTTTCCCCCTGAGCTTTAGCTCTGCAAGTCAGTAACATCCATAGGGGCCAATGAGTTTGAACCAGAATCTGAACTGAGCATCATGCGGAATAAGAATCCAGTGGGTCAAAAAAGTGCATTCACTAGGAAGAGGTTGATCAATTGGAGGGACTTTCAGAGAAGAACAGCTACAATGATTAATGGGGTGACTTCTGAGAAAAGGGAGAATTAAATAGTCACAGCTAGACTAAATGACAACTAAGGAGAGTCGGGGGCGGGGAATTGGATAAACATTTTAAGGGTGTCACCATCACCATAGGAGAAAGTATTTAGGAGGATCCAAGAGTTTCGGGTTAGAAAAGGATGAAAGTGAGCAGAGGAAGACTTAGGCTAAATAGTAGGAAAGTTTCCTAACAGGGAGGTCTAATTAGACTGTGGAATAGCCACGCCAGGGAAGTGGTAGGACTCCTATTGCCGAAGTCAATTCAAACTAGACACAGCACTCCATTTTCAATGCTGGGAAGAACCCTACACTGGCAGGGGATTGGAAAAGATGACTTGATACTTCTTTTCCTCCTCTCTCCCCAGTTTCCAGTTCCAAGGATTCACAAGAGGGGCTGGGGACAGTGGTGGCTAGAGGAATAGAATTGGGGAATCAGTCACTTTGCAGCATTGGAGTAATACTAAACACAACATTTTAAAGGCACAAAGCACTGCATAAACAATCTTCAACAGCTCTATGGAGACAGGTAACCAATACGGATGGGAAAACAGAGGCAGAGAGGCTGACTTGTCCAAGGCCATACAGCAAGACAGTTATATAGCCAGGACTGGAAAACAGGAGTGTCTGGCTCCCAACCCTGCATCAGTCCCCTGGATCACCTTGTAACTAATGCTGCTAGAGTAGCTGGTCTCTCCCTTGTTAGCCAGCAGACTTCAATAGTAGCAGCAAGTATAGGGTACTACAATAATGCATTCTTGAGACAAATAACTGTACCAAGCAGTGCAATCACCACCCTTCATCACATACCTCCTCAAAACACTGCAGTTAGTTTGAAACCACAAGCTGTCCAGCTCTGAGCTGACATCTCAGTCCTAACTGTGATCCCATTACTATAAATATCATAACTCCAACGTATTCCTTGATGGTTTAGCTTTATATTCCAAAAATCCTCAATGATAAAGGCCTTTTTATCGCTGAGCTATAGTTGCATTTCCATTCTATTTCTATGGTGTCTTGTCAGGGACTTTTCAGAGATTTCCATTATTTACTATTAAAATGTGGCTAAAAATTGCTGCAGTGATAGGTGCTATAGGTCTAATATTCTAAAGATTGAGTATTACCAGTTGCAAATGATTAAAAATAAACTGGGAGGGGAAAAAAAGTCCCTGGAGCCAGTAAGACATTTGCCAAACATTTAATACCACATCTCTTTCTGCAGTCCATTCTTTTGCTGGTAAACTCTGCAGGAAAAGGAACTTCTCTTCAGCATTTGTGAAATACCATGCCCGCTAATGGTGCCATGTAGAAGTACTATGCAAAAGTGATTTGAATTCCAGCCTTTTCTGCAAGATTTCTGGGGTGAAGAAATACATGGCCCGCAACACACACAGAGTCAACACTGGTGGTAGATCTACTATATACCACAGCTCTATCTAGTGGAGATTTATGAGAACTACAATTCAAAAATCTACTCTTGGGAAAACAGCTTGGAGAAAGTAATGTCCTAAAACCATAGAAGTGTCTGGCTGGAATAGGATTTGACACACTGGCTAGGTACAACTATTTTTAAAATCTACAGCAAGAGTTGGTAAAACAAATCCCAGAAGGAAGCATTTAATTTTGCCTCCTGAGGAAACTTTCTTGCTCCACAGAATTGGTCAGACTGGAATCTAAAACTGTCATGCTCCATATTCATGAAACATAATATTTACGGTACAGTTCGAGAATTAACACGTGGAGTAGTGTTAATGGAACGCCTACTTAAGTAAATTTAACACCCATCTGGACTGAAATATTTCAGAAGTGTATTTCTGGTAGTGGTAATGTGCAAATCTAAAAAGGAAACAGCAGTATTCTCATTCGCTCCATTTTTAGCTAGGTACTCAGATGGTCCCCATCACCAAAGAATCTGGGTCCCCCACAATCTTTTTATATATTTATTCTCACAACTTTCCATGAGGTAAGGCAAAGCCACTATCCCGGTTTCACAGATGGGGAACAGAGACACAGATATACTAAGTTTGAGTATTACCAGTTGCTGGGGGAGGGATAGCTTAGTGGTTTGAGCATTGGCCTGCTAAACCCAGCGTTGTGAGTTCAATCTTGAGGGAGCCATTTAGGGATCTGGGGCAAAAATCTGTCTGGGGATTGGTCTTGCTTTGAGCAGGGGGTTGGACTAGATGACCTTCTGAGGTCCCTTCCAACCCTGATATTCTATGACTAACAGATTTAAGTGATTTGTCCAAGGACACATTGGAAGTTTGTGGCAGCACAGGGAACCAAATTTGGGTTTCCCAAGTCCCAGATTAATGCTCTAATTCCTTACTTTCCTAAGAGGGACTCATGTGTGCTTGGGCAACATGAAAAGTGAATGATAGAACACCCCTCCCCCCTAAATGCCAAGAAACCTATTTGCATACAGTGAAGTAATTAGTCTCCTCTGCAGTTCAGAGGGGAACGTGGCCTTGTCATCCTGTTTGCTGAACTATCAGGGGAGGGCTCCATATCAGTTCTACAATCTCTACTGTGTGCCAGTGCAGTGGACACAAAATTATATCAGAGGCATCTGGAGGAAAAGGTGACCACCACAGCCAACACATGTATAGCAAACAGGCGAGGGAAGCTAGAACCAAATACCACAAACATACCAACGTTTAAAAGCTCACAAATATGCATCTACATTAGAGACTGAAATAAACTACACGCACAGAGACCATTAATACTCAACTACCAACTGGGACAACTATATTTCTGAAGCTGGCTACAAGCCAACCTTTACACAAAGCCTTCCAGTTATAAAGTTGTCAAGAGTCAGGACGCAATATATTCCACAGCCATGAAAGGCACCCTCTACCACAGAGCTGTGCTCCAAAATTGAAGTTTTTGTTTAAAATAAAAATGGTTTCTACCCCTTATGATGGGAAGAAAACCTTGAAAACATAAAGCAAGTGTAAACTGAGGCAGCGATCTCTTCTTGACTCTGTAGACAGCCTGACACAATAGCTCTGAGAGGTGCGAACTGCCCAAATCATCTTATGACTGACAATAATTTAAGTTTCAACATTGTTCGCTATTTCACTGATCATTATAGCATAAGCATCCAATTACTGTGATACCTCTTACTTCTCAGCTAATGACAAAACACCCAACTGCCAGGAAAGCCAGCTTCACCCCTGCAACTTTTATGTTACCACTGTGCTGTTCATATGAACGCCTCTAGCGCATCGAAGATGTTGGGACATAAAATAGAATTTAATACCGATGCATGCAGAGAGGATACTGCACTGATTTAAATGTGAAAATTCATTTGTTAAAAGCCTACACTTAAGATAATGAGATGATCCTGTTGGAGAACTCCCAGCCCACATCACAGTGCGGCAGAATCCAGGAACCTTACCATAAAATGAATTCCATGAAAAGATGGACCTGTGCAGCTTCTTGCCTATAGTAGCCTCAAGACTAAAAGGATACAATTATCAACCTCTTCATCTCTATCCAACTTCTGGGCCAATCAGCGAGTTAGGCACAAATATGATCCACATTTTACAGATGAGGAGAAAGTTGAAGAAAATTAACTGAGGACTTAAAGCAAGGCAATACACCAAGCTGGGACTGAAACACCAGAGTTCCTGCCTCCGCTCCCCCTGTGCTCCATCTACCAGACAAGGATTCTCAAACTTTGGACATTTGAACAGTGTCGCCTAAACACCAACCTTCCTCTTTATGATTATGGGCCACCTCCCCTCCTGCTGACAGTCAATCAACATCCCTGTGAAGGCTGCAGCAATTACCTACATGGAAAAATAGTATTAGAAAAATAATGTACTTTCAGCTTCTTCTAATGTAACTCAACAGCTGGAGAGAGAAACAGCACCATGTGACCAGTCCGCTCTCCCCGGATCACCAGCGTGAGTCCCTTCACGGATCAGCGTTCGAATATCACTGCTCTAGACCATGTTTTTGAACACTCCAAACTCTAAAGGCTTCAGCAAGAGCACCTCCGCATCTTTAACAGAAAGCTTTTCCAGAGTTGCCCTTCAATTCTCCACATCCCTTTAAAACGGGGGGGGGGAGGGGCAAACTACGGCCCGTGGGCCGCATCTGGCCCATCAGAACTTTTAATCTGGCCCTTGAGCTCCCGCCAAGGAGCGGGGTCGGGTGGTTGCCCTGTTTCGGCGCTCCAGCCAGTAAGTGGGGTCGGGGGCTTTCCGCGTGGCTCCCAGAAGCAGCAGCATGTCCCTCCTCTGGCTCCTATGCATAGCGGCAACCAGAGGGCTCCGCATGCTGCCCTTGCCCCAAGCGCTGCCCCCTACAGCTCCCATTGGCCGGGAACTCCATGAATTCCATTGGCCGGGAATTGGGGCCAATGGAAGCTGTAGGGGCAGCGCCTGCAGGTGGGACAGCACACAGAGCCGCCTGACCGCACCTCCGCGTAGGAGCCGGACAGCGGGACATGCCACTGCTTCCGGGAGCTCCTTGAGGTAAGCACCGCCCAGAGCCTGCACCCAAGCCCCCCCGACCCAGCCCCTTTCCCCAGCCCTGATTCCCCTCCCACCCTTCGAACCCCTTGGTCCCAGCCCAGAGCACCCTCCTGCACCCCAAATGCCTCATCTCCCCCCCAGAGCCCACCCCCCCAGCCAGAGCCCTCATCCCCCCCCCCCGCACCCCAACCCCCAATTTCATGAGCATTCATGGCCCGCCATACAATGTCTATACCCAGATGCGGCCCTCAGGCCAAAAAGTTTGCCCACCCGCTTTAAAACGACAATTAATCTCACTTAAGGTGCACCTCCCCATTCAAAACTAGCCATCCCCAGGACCCTCCAGAATCCAAACCAAATCATCTAGTCCATAGCAGTGACAGAGAAAGTCCCGATGTACTCCCACATGGCTCCGAGGGAGGGAAGAAAACAAAGAAATGTTCAGCTTTGAGAGCCCCCGCCCCGTCCCCACACACACTAGCCCTTCATGTTTTCTGGACTTACACAGAGCCCATAGAAATCATTTCCAAAGCAAAAAATCACTGTTTTCTTACTCTGGAATAAAGCTATTTTAATCTCATATTTGCTGGGTGTTTTCTGTGGTATTAGATTGTTGGATTTGGGGGTACAATACCAGCATACTAAAGAACTATACTGTGCAAACTACAATTCTCATCTGAAGACCTAGCAATGAACTAGCTAGCAAAAATAATCTCTTCTCAATTTTACTGCATATCTTTTTACCCTCAGAGTTGCAGATAAACCACAGTCAAGAGAGTCAATTATTGACCCCATTTGAGGCATATTTGTACAAGGACTAAAATGGTAACGCTGGAAAAGTCACATGGTTAAAGACTCGCTGATGTGGCATGGAAGCTTTCGTGTTCTGCTTACACATCATTTTCTGTATTTCTTTCCTTGTATTTTATTACTAGAGACAGTTGCACGAGAACAGGATCTTTGTTGCTTAGGAGAGCATCTGCTCCTGCTGCTTATCCTCTTCCTGAAGTCATAATCTTACGTGACATCAAAATCGTTTCCAGAGCCACCAATTACAGTGTCAGAGGATTATGACTTCAGGTGGGGAATTAACAGCAGGAGCAGATGCTCTCTTTAAAAAACCCCCAAAGATCCTGTTTTCATACAAACATCCCTATTAATAAAACACAAGGGAAGAATAATAATAATGACAGGCAGAATTGTTTCTAAATATAAGACAGTTTTCAGCATTTTCCACAAGGCATCAGCTGCTCTTTGGAAAATTACTGGGAGTTCAAATATAAAGAGACACAGAATTTACAAAAGTGATATGTAGCATAGAAAAGAGGAGGAGAAGGAGATCTGCAATACGGGTGAGGAATAGCATAGCTCTGTATAATAAAACGATATTAAAATTCTGGCCAGCACTGCAATGACATCTCGAACAGGCATGTAGAAGGAGAAAAGCGGACAGGGGATTTTTGGATCTTTCTAAAGATCCCCATGGCACACAAATGAATTAGATAAAGAAATGCTTTTACAGAGATGACAGCCCAGTAAAACAAAAAAACGGTTGACACATCACAGGGACTTTATTTACTCAGATGTTGGTATGTTTTCCAATAGCTACTATCCCAAAGGAACAGGCATGCTCCTAGAGGCAGTAATAAGCAGTCTTGTACATAGTTTGCTAGGTAGATAATACAGTCATAGCCTTTGCTGGATTTAATCCTAGAAAACAAGCCTGAAGCTGGGGAAGGGCTGGGGTAGAACTACCATCTAGGATGCAATAATAATAATAATGCCATTTGATTTGAAATTTTTATTAAAATGTAATAGAGGAAAGCCACAGTAGGTGACTAAGAAAACACACCAAATGTCTTAAGAAAAGGGGAAAAAAATAGTGTGAAGTCTCTGTTGAATGGGAAATATTTTGTGAGATGGCTGCCACCATGCCAAGTGTAATTAAAAGCTTTATTTTCAAAAGGAGTTCACGGTTCATACACAAATGCTTCCCACTATGTGAGCTTCAGAACACTGCAAGGGGCTAGACAAGACTTATTTAAGAACTGCCAAACATGCAAGGGCTACACCAAAAAGAACCCCCCTTAGCCAATCAGAAGGCTTTGAACTGCTCTACTGGGGCACTATCAGTAAGCGACATTCACAAGGGATTAGTGGTCGGTGAATGAGCTGTAGCTACTTGTGGAGAAGGAGGAAAGGCTCAAACTCGGACATCTTCAGTACTTAAAATGCTGCCAGATGTTTTTTTGTTTACATGAAATTGTCACTTGATTTATCATGTAACTGTATGATTGAAGCTTCAAATCAATCATGATGGGACAAGGGGATTAAAAAAACCTTACAGAATACTTACAAGTAGCTCATTGAATGGCTCTTATTAAAATAAGAGGCCATTCTTTGTGCCAAGAAGTTAAATTTCACCTGTCAGCTTCTTAGCATGCTAAAAGGCCATGAGAACACTACACAGTGCTCCCACACCTGGCCCATATAAAAGCTGGAGGGAAAGGCAATGGGGATAAATCCTGAACAGCCCCAGAAATCCCACCTCAGCCCCTTTCTTACTCACCTCCGTAAAATGGTCTGCTGAAGATTTTTGCAAATTGTGAGAGATTCTCCCATAAACATGTGGCACATGACGACCTCAAGGCAGTTGGCCATGAATGACATCACTGCATCAAACTGCAGAGTTCCACTCCGGGAGATGACACAAAGGCGCTGGAGAGAAGAACAATGACTCAGTGCCTGGAAGAACTGGGTGTTAGCACTGAAATACGGCTGCTCTAGCCTGCAAGAAAAACACAAACAAGTCCGAGGATGAATTTTATGCCTGCTGCTTTAAAACAAGTGGGGGATGCAGCATTCGTATGGGGCTGTGAATGGTGCAAAGAGTGTCTCCAATTTAGCCATGTGTTGCTCCCACTTGAAAACAGCTGGTGGATTCAGCGATCAGGAGTGGTCTAGCACTATCTATATACAGAATGCACATGATAGTCTCATGTCTGAGTGGGAGCACCATAGCAAAGGTGATATTCCAATCTCAGCCCTCTTGCTTACAGAGTGCTACCCTTCAGCAATGAGCAGTTTACATGACATCAGCAAACAGAGACTGAGGCAGGCCCAGATTTGACTACTTGGCATCTGGTCAGAAGGCTAATAGCTGGTATAGACAATGGGGTCTTGCTGCTCCAGCGGACCAAATGCTGAGCAAGCTAGTCACACATTGAGCTTGTTGCCTAGAGGATGGTAAGACTCCAGGCAGAGCGAACCAAGTAGGAAAAATTGATTCACAACAGACACTGATGGAGACCTAGTTAGGGTTACCATATTGTAAAAAAAACAAAAAGAGGCCCTGGCCTCGCCCCAACTCTGCCCCCGGCCCACCTCCACCCCTTCCCGGCCCCACCCCAACTCCACCCCTTCCTCAAAGTCCCGCCCCAACTCCACCCCCTCCCCTGAACGCTCCGCCTCCCTGCTCCTCCCCCTCCCCTGCTTCCCACGAATCAAATGTTCGCGGGAAGCCTGAAACAGGCAGGCAGCAGGTAAGCTGGGGCTGGGGTGGCGCGAGGAGGCGCGGCCCAGTCCAACCCCCCGTTCCAGCCGAGCGGCTCCGGCCCGCCCCGGCCCCGGTGACTCCAGCTCGGCTCAGGCCCTGGGGCGCTGGCCGAGCAACCCCAACCCCAGCCCCAGCGGCTCTGGCCCGGCTCGGGCCCCAGTTCCAGCCAAGCGGCTCTGGCCCGGCGGCGCCGGCTGAGCACCCCCAGCCCAGTCCCAGCGGCTCTGGCCTGGCTCGGGCCCCGGTTCCGGCCCGGCCCTGGCCGAGCGGCGCTGGCTGGCAGCCGAGCACCGCCGGCCCCAGCAGCTCCAGCTCCGGCCCCAGCCCGGATCCAAGCCCCATGACCTCTCCCTATTTTCCCGGACATGCCCTGCTTTTTGGAATTTCCTCCCGGACGGGGATTTGAGGACCAAAAAGCCGGACATGTCTGGGAAAATCCGGACGTATGGTAACCCTAGACCTAGTGCTTTTGAGCCACCAGGCTGAACATCTTCAAGCCCTGATAGGTCAACGGAGAGGAGATGAATAAAGAAAGGGGGGGGAGGGAAGAGTGTCAGAGAAGAATCTGTCAGCACATGATTCTCTGCAACCTCTCCTATATTTCACATGGGCCAAAGAGCTGGTCTGGATTTGATTAAGTAAAGGAATCTGACAGTCTGCAGCACATGGACCACTTCAGAAAGGAATGTGTCAATTTGAAAATTCACAGTGGAAAGTACTAAACACCTCCCCCTCCCTTACGGAAATTTCTGGAAGCTATCAGCTTCCATGCTGTAACTCGCAGCCTAACCAGATTCTGCATGTCCAAATAACCATTTTACAGAAAGTATCTCCACTGCAAAGGTCAGTGTCACCAGGAAGATACGGCTGCTCAGTCCAGGTTTGCTAGAAGGATCTCAAAGCAGTTATGAGACTCAGTCATTGGGTCAGTAGAGCCAGGAGCTTGGAGACGTGTAATCCATTAGATGACAACCAGCAGGCAATCCCACCCTGGACTGGATAATCTCTATCTAGCCTTTTGTGGTACGGAGGCGTATCTGAGCAACTCTTCATCCTGATAATTGTTACGTCCTGTTTTGCCAGTCCAGAACTTTCTGGCAGTAAGGAAGCTTGTGGGAAGGTGTTTTTATTTGACAGCTACCCAGCAATTCACCGTAGAGGTGAGCAATACCTGGTTGTCACTTAAGATCCTGCATTATACTCAATTTTCCAGTTGCGTTAACTGAAAATCAGAAACCTGCCTGATTTTTCACAATATGTCATCATCCTAATGTGAATCTGACACAAAGACACACTGGCTCCCATTTTCTGGGTTAATAACTTCCAAACGTGGGTAGGGGAAGTGGCGGGAAAATGCACGCTAGTAATACTCTCTTTTATTCACTAGGTGACACTGCTGCTTTGTAACATCACCTGAAATTAATTTCTAGGCTTGCAGAAAATTCTTGAGGATGGTGGAATTAGCCAAATGACACCCAATCCGGTTTTCAATGAACAACTTTATTGACAGGTTTTAAATGTTGAGCAACACCTCCAGATAAAACCTTCCCCAACTCCATTTGGAAAGTTATGACACCTTAAGCAGAGTGCTCTTATGCTACTACCATGGGAGACATGTGGGCTTTTCCTTTGTGGGAAGCTGTACACATCCTCTCCACCACAGACTGGGCACTCCTGAGGACAAGGCATACCATAGTTCCTGAATGCAAAGTTCTCTGGGCCTGGCCAAATGGAAACCACCACTGCACATCAAATTGTTTTCTCCAAAGATTAGTCTTGCTATGTAACTAGCTCTTTTTGAAGATGTTTAGCCTCTCAAAGGCAAGTCCACATTAGAAGCCCTTTACCAGTATAAGAACACCAGTATACTAGACTGGCCAAACGCTCCTAGTGTGGACACAGCTATAATGACAAAGTTGTGCTTTGTACTGGCATCAAACCGACCCCCAAGTGAAACAAGCTCTATCAGTAAAAGCCCAGCTTTGGCAGTATAGCTGCATCTGCGCTAGGGGTTTTTGCTGACAGAGCTACGTTGGTCAGCGATCACACCACTGTCCGACATAGCTGTGCCAGCAAAAGTCCCTCGTGTAGACAAAGCCAAAGGCTAAATTGCTCTCCTGGCTTCTACTGCCACTGCCCATGCTGCACCTGCCATGGACAGAAGATGGATTCAGAGCTCTGAATCCAGCAGCTTTCACCAACACAAAGATGTTTTAAAAATAAACAGTTCTATTGACCTAAGTGCCACCTTCAGAGCTCATGAAGAAACCTGTTGTGAGAATGTTTACAGAATTTACACCATGTCATTTCCATCACTGTTATTTAGCTATAGTTGAGGTTTCTTTATGTATCTGGATGAATCATGCTACCTTTGTTTGTGAGAGTTAAAACATTTAGACTCTATGGAGAAAGGCCAATTCAGAAGCAGCAATGAATAGAGCTTTTGGAGGGTAAATGTTCTGCATTATCATAGAGCAATCACTAGTTAAGAGAGCTAACCAGAGGTCTGATAAGAGATCAGGAGAGAGGAGATAGCTCTTTGTAGACCAACATGTTAACTTGCAATGCTCTGCACTGCCAAGAGAGAGTCTTAGGAATATATCTTCCTTGGAGGCCACAGGGGCTTGAGGGTATACAGACCAGCTCTGCTTCTCAAGGACAATAAAGAACACACACTCCACTCCCACCTCCACAAACCTGCTATCCAGGAGGAAAACCCTCTAATTTTCAGGCCATCACAGCTACCTTCCATGGGACCTGAAAGCTAGTACATTTTCCTCCTTACGTTGGTCCAATAAGATCCCCCTCTCCTCCACATAGACACCTTTCTAGATACGCATGAATAAAAATGGAGCTCAATAACAGGCCCTCACCTGAGATCCCTCAAGCACTTGCAGTGCTTCAGCATGTCCATGAGGGCAGACATATAGACCACTTTTCCCATCATGCCCAGGTTGGCTAATGAGAGACTCCGCAGATGCTGGCACTGCAATCCAATGCTAACAAGCCCAGAACCAGTCAGGATATTAGGTAGCTGTGCTAAAGTGAGGTTCTGCAAAAAGGTCAACTGGCCAATGGCAGCCACCTCTGAATCCCCAACGCTCCGTGCCCGGCTGCAAGGGGGCAGTGAGTTCCGAATTGCTGGCTCATTCCGGGGCATGGCAGAGGAAAAGTTGGACCCAATTAACTCCAAGTTTTTCAAAAACGGGAGGTTCTCCAATAGAGTCCAAAACACAGAGGATTGAGACTTCTGATTTGACTGCTCCAAGAAGTTCTTGGCATATGTTGGCACCCCAATCCGGATTTTCTTTCCAAGGCCTGGGGGCACCACATTAGTCACAGACTGCACAGGTGGCTTGTCTGTGTTTGTAGTAACATCTGTGATGGAGCAAACCGGCAGCGCCAAAGACAGCAGGTGCTTTAGCCGTGCCAGGAGCTGGCACAAATGCTTCCCTAGGCTTTCCGAGCTGTGATGGTGGGCAGCAGAAAGGTTCAGATGTCTCAGATTGCAGCAGGAAACAACCAGACTCTCCAAAATGCTGCTGTCAATATCATCTTCTGCCTTCCGAAACAAGGAGTCAGAAGACAGACAGTGAATGCAGCCACTGAGATTCAAACTGGTCAAGCTTTTGAGGTCCTTCCCTCCATTAATAACGCGCAGGATCAGGTGGCCGCCAGATAAGGTGCAGCGGCTAAAGCTGAAGTAGAAAGGGTTGTTGAACTTCAAGTGCTGAAGGAGGCCAGATCCATTAATCCAGGACTTGGGCAACTGCAAAGCATCCAAACATACATTTCGAGCCATGGAGTCTAAAAGGTTTTTAGTGGTTCCACTCTCTGCAAAACTGCCAGGGGCAGAAATGAGGAAGGCATGAAGATTCTCTGGGGTCCGGTCACTTAGCACTGCCAGATACAGCCTCACCACCTCCTGATTGACATAGCCAGGAGCCAACCTAGCATAAAAGACACGAAGGTTCTGATAGTGGGGGACATTACTTTCACCCACCATCAGCTGGCCAGACAAAATTAAGCCTTCTCGGGATCGGTCTAGGATCTCAAAATAGAGCAGCAGTTTCTCAAGGCTGGTGCAGCATGGAACCACCCCATATGACGGTGTGTAAAGGGTCTGCTTGAGCTCCAGTACACGACTAAGCGTGGCTTTACATTCACTGCTCAACTGGCTGGCATCAAAACCAGGGTTTACATCAATTGCCAGTGAGCGCAAGTGCTGGAGAGCAGAGAGCATCTTGGAGAGGCGGAGGGAGGTGAGATGGCAGCCAGACAAGTTCAGCTTCACCAGGTTCTTGCATCGTATTACATGGTCAATGGTGTAACTGGGGAGCCAGTAGCAGCCAGCCATGTTCAGCTGGTGGATTTCTTTTCCAATCCCCCTCATTAGCTGCTTCACTTTGTCCTTGTTGACCTGTATTTAAACACAAACCGCTTCAGTAACATTGAAGAGGATGCTTAATTATACTGCCTGACTTCTCAGTGCCTCAGTTTCCCATCTGACATACCCTCTACTAGAGTGTTTTGAGACCCCTGGATAAAATGCACAATAAAAGTACTAAGTATCATATTGTTGTAACTGCTGGTAGTTTGTTTTACCCTTTGAACTTAGGATCTTGAAGATTACATTTCATTTAGTTTCTAGTTTGAGTCTGCATTACTGACTGGCCCTAACAGATGCTAAGTGACAATGACTGACAGGAATTGAGGGCATTCACCACTTCTCAGCTTCAGGCCCTATGTCTGCAGAATTATGCATCTGTGGAAGAGTTCAAGTTGACAGAGGAACTACTGCTTGTTCTCTGTGCTTCATCCACTTTCCAGCCCATTCCACATTAGATGAAATATGCTTTCTCCCTTTCCTACACTTAGAGAGACAGTCAACTTAAAAGTCACACTTCTACCTGGAAGTTGTTTTTACTACCTACTAAGATTTTCTATAACCAAGAGACCGAAAAATACATTTGTCGGTTTTAGTTTACTTTGGGTATTTGACAGCACTTTGTGTAGTCATTTCCCCCTGTTCATGTGAGTGTTTCACTAACAGGAAGAGAAACAAATTCTGAAGAAATAAGAAACATTGTAAGGGCATCTTAACATCATCATCCTGGGAAGACAGAAATGACCAAAGCTACATTAAACTTTTTTTAAAGCTACTTGTTTTCAAGTTGTTGCTATCCCTTTAGTTTATCACCTGCAGGCTGTTACATACAATTTAGATTTTTTTTTTAAATGCCAGTTAAGTGATTTGGAATACAACTGACATTCTGAAATAGGTCTACTGTATATTCTAGTTAAGCATTTTTTTTTTTTTTTTAAACAGCCATATGGAAAACCAGAAGTGGTTGTAACATTGGCTTTCTGGACTACATCCTAAACTAAGTATCAGAGGGGTAGCCGTGTTAGTCTGAATCTGTAAAAAGCAACAGAGGGTCCTGTGGCACCTTTGAGACTAACAGAAGTA